>NW_007812858.1:0-949 GCF_000696425.1 Galeopterus variegatus | reverse complement strand
TGTACATTTCTTCTTTCAGTTCCTGTATACTTTTCCTCATTTCATCATGTTGTCTAGCTGAGTTTTCTTGTACCTCATTTAGTTTCCTTAGAATTATCACTCTAAATTCCTTGTCAGACATTTCAAGGGCTTCTTGTTCTATAGGATCTAGAGCTTGAGAGTTATTACCCTTTGGTGGTGTACTTTCTTGATTTTTCATATTTCTGGTATCTTTCCTTTGATGTTTAGTCATTGTGGCAGGGGATTTCATGGTCCACTGGTTTGACACTATTGTATGGCTAAGATTCTGCTGGGGCTGCCAATTTGGTATGGCTGCCTCAGTGTATGCTTGGTTGCCTACTAGTGCCTTGGGTGTGTGGTTGCCGCAGGTCTTGGGACTCTCCGGGGAGGTTCCTCTCTCATCAGCATGCACTCAGCTGGTCTGGGCATGGAGTCAGTGGTGGCAGTGAAGCCTCCCTTCTGGGTCATGTGCTGGCACCACAGGGCATGTGGTCTCTGCAGATCTTCCTCTTCTCTGGCTGGGCGCCTCTCTGATCAGCGTGCACTCGGCCAGGCAGAAGATTTAATTCTAAGTAAAGCCTCCTTCTATCTCATTTGGATGTAGGTGTCCTGAGCAACTTTCTTCTCATACATTCTCAGTCTTAAATTTTTGACTTAAAATAGATCACATAGGACATATGTAAAAGTGTCTAAAGTTGAAAAAACTTACTCCATTATAATTTAATGTGGTGCTTACACTTTATGATTCTCTCAGTGCATATCTGGGTCTAGTTATTTAGAACTGCCCTGAAAGTCATTTCCTTAGTCTTTCCCCGTATGCTTTGTGTCAGTTAGATACAATCAGAGAAGCAGAACCACCGTGACATTGTAGATAAGAGATTAATTGTAAAGATTAGACCTCATGAAATTGCTGGAACTGGTAGAAGAATCTATGCAAAGTTGTTGTCCT
>NW_007812857.1:0-949 GCF_000696425.1 Galeopterus variegatus | reverse complement strand
CAGGGCCAGAGAGAAGGACGCAGGGCAGGACGTGCAGCAGGTGACAGGCAGGAGTGCAGGACGCAGCAGGGCAGGTCCAGGGTCAGAGCTTCAGTGGACAGAGCTTCAGTGGAAGGAGTATCCAGGACCGAGTGTCCAGGAAACAAAGTGTCCAGGGGAAAAGGGTTCAGTGGACAGAGCCTCCAGGGGACAGAGCTTCAGTGGAAGGAGCATCCAGGACAGAGTGTCCAGGGGAGAGAGCGTCCAAGGGACAGAGCGTCTACAGTTCAGAGCATCCAGGGAACAGAGCATCCAGGGGACAGAGCCTTCAGGGGACAGAGCGTCCGGGAGTGAGAGTTTCCAAGGGAGAGAGTGTCCAGGGGAGAGACCATCCACGGGACAGAGCATCAGGGAACAAGTGGTCCCAGGGACAGAATGTCTAGGGGAGAGATTGTCCAGGGGGCAGAGCACCCAGCGGAGAGAGCGTGCGGGGAACAGAGCGTCCAAGGGACACAGCCTCCAGGGGATAGAGCGTCCAGGGGAGAGACTGTCCAGGGGAGGAGATCTGTCTGTGTTAGAGATGAGGTGAGACTCTTAAGGGGAACTGACGGACCCTGAACCATCCAGCTGTGCCCCGGCTGCCACCCGTGGAACACTCGGGGGCAGATTTGTCAGGCTGAAACCCCCTCCCCCACCGCCACTTCTGGGGACTCTGCAGTCAAGCCTTGGTGTGACGGGGCAGACTCAGGTCACAGGGGACAAGGTGCCAGGCTCTGCCCGGAACCAAGTTGAGACCCCTCTGGGTGAACTAAGTGGACCCACGGAGTCCACTTCAGCCCCAGGCAGTGGTGACACGTGCAGGATGTGACACCTTGTCACTTCTGGCTTGGTGTCACTTCCTTTTCAGGAAGCTGAGGGCCTTGGTTTTAGGGGTGAGATTGGATCAGAAGTAGGAGAAACATCTGATCAG
>NW_007812856.1:0-949 GCF_000696425.1 Galeopterus variegatus | reverse complement strand
TGGCCAAGGGAACTCTTCTCATGCCCCCCAGCTATTGAAGGATGCTTCATTAGCGGGTCATGGCTTTTCTCTTGAAAAGAAGGTGGACAGCAGAAAGGATGTTCTTTGTTGGCACGCTTCTTCTACCAGGACTGACTGCTCTTTCTCACCCTCTACATGGGATCCTCACTATTCAAACCTTCATGCTCTACACCCTTGGGCTGTCTCCTGGCCAATTTCTTGGCCTCCAGGGAGACATTGAATCTACATGTCTTGTTTTCTACTGTACTCTGCACTCTATGCATCTGGACTGTCTCCTAGCCAATTTCTTGGCCTCCAGGGAGACATTAAAACTCAAACGCCTCATTACAATGGATCCCAGCAGCCACAAAATGGCACTCGATTTAGATACTCACCGAAGTGGCAAAACCTGTAGAGATTCCTTGTTCAGGCCTTCTCCTATCTCTGAATGTGTTCTTCTCTCCGTTGAAACTGTCCTATGTCTCAAATTCTCCTAGCTCATGCTTGACCTCTCCTTCCAGACTCAGATCAATCTTCTGATCCATCAGCCCTCCATATTTCTCTCCCTTCCTTCTACCTGGCCTCAAGATGCTCATCCTGAGCCATTGAACCCCTCTCTTTCTGCCACTTCATCAGGTCACAACCCCTCCTCAGCTCCAGCTTTTCATAACCCTTCCGTATAATGGCTGGGATGGAAGGAATTTTCCAAGCCCATGTACAGGGAGCAGGTCTGGATGGTGGCTCAGGTACATGCTCAAAATAATAGGCAGCCTATGGGAGCCATTGCTGTTCCTTGCACAGACCCAAGTTGGGACTACCAGGCCAGCCAACGGGATCAGGATCTCCAGGATAACATGATCACATACCTACTTCACGGCCTCCAAAGGTTACTCACAAGTCAGTCAATTATGACAAGCTTAGAGAAATCACACAGAGATCCACTGAAAAT
>NW_007812855.1:0-949 GCF_000696425.1 Galeopterus variegatus | reverse complement strand
CCGGCCAGCCGTCGCACGAGTGCACCGAGGCCCTGCGGCCGCCCGCCACGCAGCAGTGCGAGGCCAAGTGCGACAGCCCTCCCCCCGGGGACGGCCCTGAAGGTATGTGGGCGACAGGCCGGGGGCCACCAGCAGGACCCTGGCCAGAGCAAGCCACGAGAGGGAGTGGGGGTCCTGACCATCGGCCCTAGAGCCAAAATGCCTTTCTCTGTCTCCGCCAGGCCATCCTTCCCCATCCCGTCCCCACAGACATTTAGTAAGTGCCACTGTGTGCTGAGCGTTTTTAGGCACCTGACCCTTCTAGGCACCCAATCTCGGGTTGTCCCCCGACCACCTCCATGACCTTCGCCTTATTCACCTCCCCCTTTTTGGGGGGTGGGAGGGGAGGCGACTGGTGGGGACACAGATCCGAAGCCTTGACCTTGGTATTATACCGCCACGCTCTAAGCACTGAGTAACCGGCCCAGTCCTTCATCTGTATTTTTTCTTTAAATCAGAGTTTCTCAGCCTCAGACACTATTGACGTTTGGTGCCAGATGAGGTGCAGGGCAGCCCTGTGCTCTGTAGGACGTTGGACAATATTCCTGGCCTCTACCCACTAGGTGCCTGTAGTGCCCTCCCCCTGGTGTCGACAACCAAAAATGTCTCCAGACATTGCTCAATGTCCCCTTGGGGACAAAATCAGCCCCCCTTGAGAGCCGCTGCTTTAAATATACCCATATTTTTTCTACATAAGTAAATTTATTTTTGTTTTGGGGGCTTTGTTTTGGTTTGGGGGGGTTGTTTTTTGGGGTTTTTTTTTTTGTTTGTTTTTTGTGGGAATTTGAGCCCTTTACCTCTTAAGTAAATTTTTTTCTTTGTTTTTGTTTTTGAGTAAATTTATTTCTTTTTTATTTTTATTTTTATTTTTTTGTCTTTTTTTCCGTGTCCGGCAACGGATCGCAACCCT
>NW_007812854.1:0-949 GCF_000696425.1 Galeopterus variegatus | reverse complement strand
GTGGAAAATGTAAATACAATTTCCCGTCTTTTCTTGCTTAATTGCTAGATAACAAGTCTCAGGCATTACTCAGAACCACAGCGGACATGGGAAATCCTAAAATAGATTCTTCCCTTTTGTCAGATCACAGATTGCAACGGAGAAGGGCACAGTCAGGCACCTGTCTGATCAAGGTTTGTCTTGAATCAATTCAGGTAAACTCAGGTAAAAATGATGCCAAAGTACTCTCTAATTCTGGGTCATTCACTTCCTAACTAAGCAAGGAAGAGAATCAATTCTATAAACACTTAAGCACAAAAACTATTCTTTTCAACAGGCCAAAATGCCATCAGTGACTAAAAATTGTAACAACACATGCCCTTCCAAGGGTGAAATTTTGCTTGAAACTTGAATGCTTTGCTTTCATTTTGTCCTTCCATCGACCCTGTATTAGTCCATTTCTGTTGCTTATAACAAAATACCTGGTACTGAGTGATTTGTAAGAAAACAAAATTTACTGCTTACAATTCCAGAGGCTGGGAAGTTCAAAGTCCAGGGAATGCATCTGGCAAGGGTCTTTCTTGGTGGTAGCTTCCTGTCCACCACCTGTCCAACATCCTGTCCTTAAGAACTTCATGTGGAAGAGGCCATTAGCGACTGAGAGTCATCACCAGGTTAGGGATGCTGAGTGGTCAATGAGCGGGGAAGACAGAGAGAAGTGAGGTTGTTCAGAGTTGCATTCTCAGAGAAGACTTCTGTTGGAGTTGGACTATGAGCTGATCTTGAGAAAAAAAAACATAATGGGAAGAGCATGGATTTGAGTTAAACAACCTGAGTTCAAATCCTGATTCTATCATTAGTTGTGTACTTTAAATACATTGCTTAGCATTGTTAAGCTTCTGGTTTCTGTTCTGTAAATGGAGACGATTCCTGCAGTGACTGAAACTTAGGAATAGATATCCCTTATTAG
>NW_007812853.1:0-949 GCF_000696425.1 Galeopterus variegatus | reverse complement strand
AAATTTATTTTCTCTTCAGTAAATTTGTTTTCTATTTTAGCTCAAGGGATTTGGGAATCTCTTAGAAAAACCTTAATAATTTATTTTCCTAACTTCACCTTAATTCTACACTAAGGGATGTGCGTATGTTCTGTGCACACATGATGCCTTATTTGGTGAAGATGATAACTTCTCATTGAACTCAGAATATGTGAATCATTTGGGTCTGTTTAGTCTTGATAATTTTGAGGTCTTTATTCATTTGGGGTATTATGGAATGTGAACATCTTTGGAGGAACAACTATTTGCTCATTATTTAACATAAAATTCTTCTGTGACTAAATCTACAAAACAATCATTTTCAAGGAAGAGAGAACAGTAAGAAGAATTCAGAAGGCCAATGTGTGTTGTCCATGTTATGCCATTTTCATAGTTATGAACTCAGTATGGTGCTAGCTGGCTTCCAGAGATGGGAGGAAATACACCTGTGCCAAGGGAGGAATTGCCTACTCCATACGATCTAAATTGATGGAGAGCCTGGTAATTCATACCTTGCAACACTGCTTACATACAACTGCTTCTGTCTCCAACTAAAACAGTAAAGAAAATAGCTACAAAACATCAACCTTAATATGAAAGAAGCCTAAAACACTTGCCATGGGAGGTCTGTGAACTAACTCTAAGGGCAAGACTAAGGATATTGCCTTTCCAACCAAGCCCACCATTTAAGATCTCCTCAATGTAGCTGATGTTTGAGAGAAAACAAACAAAATAGTAAGTAAAAGATTAGAGCCATCAGAATTCAAAACTCTTTCCTTAAAGTTGCTAACAAATGAAATTATGTAGATGGAAAGTCTACAAAGATTTTAGGCAAATTGTTTTGTCAAAGAAACCACAAGCCTGGTCTACTATTACAGTTGTTCAACCCTTAAAGAGAGCTCTGTGCCCCTGGTCTGTACCATACATAGTG
>NW_007812852.1:0-949 GCF_000696425.1 Galeopterus variegatus | reverse complement strand
AATTGTTGATTGAATTATTCCTGATTCCAGACTACTTGTGTGTAGTTTTGATAAATGTCTATAGGTATTGATAACATAATGGACTTACCTTTGACCTTGACCCATGTAAATCCCTGGTCTATCATGGCCCCCAGTTCTACTACTGGGTATGTATCTAACAGAAACGCATGTCCATTTGCCTTGAAAGACATGTAAAAGAACATTAATAGGAGATTATTCATAGTAGTTCTAATCCAAAGCCCACCCACTGTAGAATAGATAAATTATGATATAGTCATATAATATAACAGCAATAAAATGAAAAAAACTACAGTTACAAAGACATAAACATCATAAATGTGATTTCCTACTTAATAAGCCAAATTACAAGTGAATTCTTGCTGCATAATTCCATTTATATGACTTTAAAAATTCAATAAAAGTTTCACATTTTTAAATTCTATTTTTACATGAACTTTTTGAAGTACTCTCGTATATAGTTCATGAAGAAGCACAGCCATAGTATGCAGAAATGCATGCTTACATGTAAAATCTACGAAGTAAAGTATGATAGAGATTACATAAGTGGTACTAACATTTAGGAGAGGAGTAGGTTTTTCTGAGGCATGGGTCTGCAGAGGCCTTCTTAGGTCCTAGCCACATTCTATTTTAATACCTGTGCAGAATTACAGAGGGGTTTGATATACCCTTCTGAAATGCATGTTAGATTTCACAACAAAAATTTCTATTCCTTTTCATTTTTAAGAGTGTGTGTAAAATTCGAAGCCCCTAGTAGGTGCTGCATACATGGTTGCTACCTGATAATAATTCCACCCCTCTCTTCTTCCCCTGATTAGCTGTGCACAGGTAACCTTAAAAAGCAATGAATAATCTTGGTGTGAATGTACCACACAGACATCCATTCCCAGAAGAAAAGTTGCTTGGAGCATTAACAGATCACAGAGGCAAA
>NW_007812851.1:0-949 GCF_000696425.1 Galeopterus variegatus | reverse complement strand
TTTATTTACTGCTGTCTTTATTTCTGGAAGCCAAAGTCCCAAGAATGGGATCTTTGTATTGGAAGATATGTGCATTCTAAATTTTAATAGACACCAATTTATTTTCCAAATAGGCTGTAACAATCACACTCCTACCAGCAGTGTATAGAGGTGCTCATTTCCCCAAAGTGTCAACAGAACTGGAAGCAGTAACGTAATTTTTATAAATTTAAAAGGGAAAAATACCACAAGTTCAATTCTCGTTTCCCTCAACTACCTGTGAGGTTGAGCATCTTTTGTTTATTGATCACTTGCATTTCCTCTCCTATAAATTGGCTATTCATACCCTTTGTCCAGTTTTCTATCACACTAAGTGAATCAGCTCTTATTCTCTGCCATGTTTTGAAACCATTTTCCCCTGGCCTATCATTGTCTTCTGACTTTGTCCATGGCATATCTTTTCACAGGAAATTTTTTATTTGTATGTACTATAATCTGTTGATCTTTTCCTTAGTGGACTCGGGATTTAATGATTAGCTTAAAGACTGCCTTCTCCCTTGATCATCCCCATTGCCCAAGGACAAATTTCCTAGTCAATTTTCTTCTAATATTGTTTGTGAGCTTTTCTTTACATTCAGATATCTGATCTAGAATTTATTTTCACATATGATATGAATTAGAGGGTTCAAAGTTTTTCTGCCAGGTAGACAGCCAATTATGCCATACAATTTAATTTTTTTTCCGGTGAATTAAAGTTCTGTCGTATCACATACTACATGTCTACATATACTTAGATCTACTTTGGAACATTCTATTCAGTTATGCCAATCTCTCTGGCTATAATCATACCAATTCCAGTATGTTTATTCTAATCTTGGAAGGACAAGTGTTCCCGTTTTCAACGTTTTTTTTTTTGCCCCCTCTAAGTTTTTGTGTTTGTGGTTTTTTTTTTTTTTTTTTTTTTTTTTTT
>NW_007812850.1:0-949 GCF_000696425.1 Galeopterus variegatus | reverse complement strand
AGATTTTCAGCTTTTTACATAACATAGCCCTTCAGGACATACTGGGAATCTCAAGTGAAAAAAACCTACTTTTTAACTAAAATCAAGGGACAAAAACAATGCATTTCATTTACCCAACATGCTGACAAAGCTAACTCATCTATTAACTAATAAAGGACCAGTTTATTATGAAATAATAGGGTTGGTCTGTTAGCTCAGTTGGTTAGAGCAAAGTGTTGTAACACCAAGGTCAAGGGTTCAGATACTCATACAGACCAGCTGCCAAAAAAATAAATAAAATAAAATAGATTAGAAAGAGGAACCCCTCTATACCTTGAAAATACAGGAAAAGGGGTCATTGAAAACCATCAGAAAAGGACAAAGAAAAAAAGAAATAATAACCACCTTCAAATATCCTAAAACAAATGTACAAATAGAGTAACTTGGGACATTCATGAAGTACAAATGTCAAACTTTTTACTGAATGCGCCTGATTGAGGTCCTGTTTTTTGTTTTTTCCCCCCAAACTGCTAGCATTTGGTGGCAGGAAAATGAGCTGGCTAACCACCACTTCAGTGGCCTGAAGGAGTCAGTCAATACAAAGCAAAAGGGTTGTAGAGAAATGGGCAGATCTATTTTCTGTGGTTAGGAACAGCAGGTAACAGCTGTTACAATAGCTTAGTCTTCTTCGCATAGAGAAAAAGTGAGAGAAGAAACTGTGGATGTGACCTATTTATTCATCTGCAGCCACAACTGAGCGTAGATGACGGTCCGCTGGCCTTCCTCCAGAGTCAGTGATCTATAATAAATCACAGAGATCAGGGTTGTGATCACAGCTTGTGCAAACAACTGTCAAGGAAGGGACTTCCCAGGCAGTGAAATGAGATGACATAAAAAGAGGCTCTGACCTTCAGATAAGCCCTTCAGAGTGAAGGCAGATCCTTTTGTCATGATAAGGTTCCTTATCATG
>NW_007812849.1:0-949 GCF_000696425.1 Galeopterus variegatus | reverse complement strand
TGATTCTCTGTAGTTCTGTGTTAGCACTTGTAATGTGTCCTCTTTCATTTCTGATTTTTTTTATTTGGGTCTTCTCTCTTTTTTTAGTTAGCCTAGCTAATGGTTTGTCTGTCTTGTTTATCTTCTCAAAAAAAAACAACTTTTGTTTTGTTGATCTTTTGTGTTATTTGTTGGGTTTCTATTTCATTTAGTTCTGATCTGATTTTGATTGTTTCTTTCCATCTATAATTTTGAGATTGGATTGTTTTTGTTTTTCTAGTTCTTTGAGTTGTAGCATTAGTTTGTTTATTTGAAATCTTTCTGTTCTTTTGATGTAAGCATTTATTGCAATAAACTTCCTTCTTAATACTGCTTTTGCAGTATCCCACAGGTTTTGGTATGATATGTTTTCATTTTCATTAGTTTCAAGAAATTTTTTGATTTGCTCTTTAATTTTTCCTGGATCCATAGATCATTCAGGAACATGTTATTTAATTTGTGTGTGTTTGTACAGTTTCCAGAGTTCCACTTGTTATTGATTTCTTGTTTTAATCTGTGGTGGTCTGAAAAGATACTTGAAGTGATTTCAATTTTTCTGAAATTTGTTCAGACTTGATTTGTGACCTAACATGTGGTTTCTCCTAGAAAGTGTTCCATGTGCTAATGAGAAGAATGTATATTCTGTAGTTGTTGAATGAAATGTTCTGTAGGTATCTGCCAAGTGCAATTGGTCTAAAGTGTAGTATAAAACTTGTGTTTGTCTGTTAATTTGTTGCCTAGATGATCTGTCTAATGTTGAGAAAAGGGGGTTCAGGTCCTCAACTTTTATTATATTTGGGTTTATCTCTTAATAGGTCTAATAGTGTTTGTTTTATGCAGCTGTATGTTGGGTGAATATATATTCATGACTGTTAGGTCTTCTTGCTAGATAGATCCCTTTACATTATATAGTGCACTACTTTGTCCCTTT
>NW_007812848.1:0-949 GCF_000696425.1 Galeopterus variegatus | reverse complement strand
TTCCTAGACTTTGGTTTTTGCAGCCTCAGAAACTGTAAGCAATAATTTCATTTTCATTATAAAATGCCCAGTTCTGCATATTTTGTTATAAGCAACAGAACAGACTAATATGGGTAGATAGGTAGAGAAAGATAGATGATAGAGATAGATAGACAGACCCATATTAGTCTCAGGTTTCTTCTGAAACAAATTGGCAAAATCTTATCATTTCAGCAAACTTTGTATCTCCTCATAATTCACACTTTGTACCCATCTTCCTGTGACCTATAGGAATTTGAGTCTAATTATAGGTCTAGAAAAAAATGAAAGGAGGTCTGACTGAGTTTTAAGGATGATCAACATTCTCTGGAAAGGTGATTACTTCAGGAAAGCTCATCATAGGTTTCTCATGCAAGGGATACTATTCTCTTCAGACTGCAGAGGAAGACCTGCTTCTATTGACAAGGGAGTCCCAATGGAATTTGAAAGTCACTAACCTTGAACCATCCAAGGAAGAACATTCCTGAAAATGTACTTTACAGCCTCAGAATGAATTGGTGATGATGCTGGGTTTACAATAGACTAGCTGAAGTAAGCATTCATTTATTGTGTAATTTTTCAAGCACAATGGTAACATAAAATTTCCTCCAAAATGTATCTTCTACTCCAAATCATACCTAATTTGACTTTCAGTTGTGGGTGTAGGCAAAATCAGGACTTTTTCCTGTGTTAAAATGCAAATTTGAAAAGTTTAATAAAATGTCTATGTCAATTTGAACGAATCATTAAGATGTTTCCTTGAAGTCAGGTTTCACAATCTCAACATTCGTACTGAACAACAAAAGACCCCCAATAGCCAAAGCAGTCCTGAGCTAAAAAAAAAAAAAAGCCAGAGGCATAACACTACCGGATTTCAAATTATACTACAAAGCTATAGTAACCAAAACAGCATGGTACTGGCATAAAAATA
>NW_007812847.1:0-949 GCF_000696425.1 Galeopterus variegatus | reverse complement strand
TCTACAGGTCTATCATCTATCAGGAATCTTTCTATATAGCAATCATCTATGATACATCTATCATCTCTCTCTATTCTTCTATATCTATCTATCAATCACCTATTTACCTATCTATAGGTCTATCATCCATCTATACATATCTATTACCTATCTATGGTCTATTATCTCTCTATCTACCAATTATCTATCTACCACTTGTCTATCTATATATCTACCATCTATCTATCTGTCTATCACCTATCTATTTCACGTCCCCAGGACACTGTCTGAGACACAATATGTGCTGAATAAATGAATAAAATGCTTAATAAAAATGAATGGATGGATGGGTGGGTGGGTGGTAAGTGAACAAACAAACAGATGGATTGGAAAAACCAAGGGACTCAGTAAATGACTGGCACTTACACAGGATGGGGCATTTATAAAATAGGAGATAGAAAGGACAACAGATGAGAAGTGGAAATAGTCAGGCTTTTTGCTGATATGGTGACGAAACCAGGATGTGCAGGGTCTAACTAGGTTTTAGAGGGAATTAAACCCCAGAATAAAGAATTTTGACTTTATTCTAGTGATAATTAAAGTCATTGGTTATTTATGAGAAGAAAAGAGCCTCTACGCACTTGGGAGATACAAAATTGGAGTAAAATTCCTATTTTAATGGAGAGTGGAGGATCTAAACTGTTAGAACTGGATTATGGTCAAAACGCAGGACCTCGTGCCAGAGACTGATGTAACCAATTGTAGAGCTAAGGCTGGGTCTGGAACTCAGAGACCCCTCAAACCTGCTCACAAACCCTTCACACACATATCTATGAGCTAGGCAACTGGCAAAAAGGTCCTTGGAGCCTTGGTTGAAGTAGGAATAGTCTTTATTCAGCACACCCACACCTAAGAGCTAAGCAGTCCACAGAGAAACTCAAAAACTCAACTGCTACTGGCAAAGTCCAAA
>NW_007812846.1:0-949 GCF_000696425.1 Galeopterus variegatus | reverse complement strand
CCCGTTCAGGTCTTCTTCTCCTTTAACTTCCTCTGCTTCCCCTCTGAAACGATCCCAACCCCCTCAGTTAACTCCGCTCCATCCACCTCCTGCGCCCAGCCGGCCAGTCGGCAAACAGCCCTGGTCCCCGGGACAACCGCTGTGGGGTGAGGGGCCACCTAGTCTGCCTGTTCTCCCTCCTGCCTCTTCCTCCCATTTCTTCCAGCCCGGATTCACTGCCATTTCCTGTCCCTCAACCCCCACAAGCAGCTCCGCCACCATCTTCTTTTCCTCCGTCGCCATCTTTTGTCCAGCCATTTTCTAGCCCCACCTTACCGCCATCTTGTTCCCTGCTGACTCCTATTTCACCTGCCGTGGCACCTTCCTTTTGTCCCCCTGTGACTCATTCCCAGGGACTCCTCCCTTCCTCTACCATGGCTCCTCTCCGCGAAGTAGCTGGTGCTGAGGGGGTCGTTAGGGTACATTTTCCCTTTTCATTAGCCCATCTCACCCAGCTAGAAAGGAGATTGTGGTCCTTCACCACCGACCTCTCTACTTACATTAAAGAATTCCAATGGGTCCTTCAGGCATACAGTCTCACACATCATGTCACCTATATGCTCCTGGCCAACACCCTCCTTCCTGAAGAACGTGACCATGTCTGGGGCATAGCTCGGGGCCATGCAGATGAAATCCACTGCACAAACCCTGCCCTCCCCATTGGCCCCCAGGCAGTCCCCAAACAGGATCCACATTGGGATTACAACACACCACAGGGAATTCAGGCTAGAGATCACTTTAGTTCTTGCCTCCTGACTGGTCTTAAAAAGGCCACTCGTAAAGTTGTTAATTTCCAGAAAGTCCAGGATGTACTCCAAAAAAAGGAAGAAACCCCATCCAAGTTCCTTTATCGCCTAACTCAGGCTCTCCAACAATACACCAACCTAGATCCCACCTCAGAAGACGGACG
>NW_007812845.1:0-949 GCF_000696425.1 Galeopterus variegatus | reverse complement strand
GCCTGGAATGTTTCAGGGAAACGTTTTGAGGCACCATGAGTTCTCTGTGCTCCAGCGTATCACTCTCATTCCAACAATTAAGGAATACAGAATTCTTAAAAGTTTATTCTATCTTAGGATTGAGCTAGGAAACACCGAAGAGAGAGAAACAGTTCCTACCCAAAAGAAGTTTGTAATGTGGGGTTAGACACAAGATTTACACAGATGAAAGCATTTGTAAGCAAGACCTTACTAACAATAGTGATGTCAATAGCTGACATTTATTACATCTTCACCAGTGAAGCGCATTGTTCTAATGGGTTTGTATGCATTATGTTGCTTTCTTCTATCTACTGTCTTACAAGACAGATGCTAGTATCATCCCCAGTTATACAAGAGAACACTTAAATAGGATAGGTTAAAGACCTTGCCCATGATCGCACAGCTGGATAGTGATAAATGCAAGATTCAAAGAGAAGGTAGGATGATCTCACTCATGTGTGGAATCTCAAAAAAAAAAAAAAAAAGTGGTTCCTATAGAAGTAGAGACTGGAATAATGGTTACCAGAATACAGGAAAGGAAGCGGGGGAGGGGGGAAAGGCAGAGGTAGATTAACGGGTACCAAGTTACAGGTAGATGGAAAGAATAAATTCTGGTGTTTTAGGCTGCTAGAGCTAATAATATTATATTGTATATTTCTAAATAGCTAGAAAAGAGGATCTTGTCTGTAATCACCACAAAGGAAAGGTAAATGTTTAGGTGATGGATATGCTAAGTGAATCATTGTACAAGATGTGCATGTATTGAAACAATACACTGTAGCCCACACATATGTACAATTAAAAGTTTCAAAAATTGAAAACATTTTTAAAAGAAATGTTATAATTAAGAATGCTGAAGGGCCGGCCCGGTGGCGAACTGGAGAGTGCGCCGGTTGGGAGTGCGGTGGCGCTCCCGCCAAGGGTTCGG
>NW_007812844.1:0-949 GCF_000696425.1 Galeopterus variegatus | reverse complement strand
TCGGAGCTAATCACATTGAGCAGCATTCTCCTAGAAGCATCAACCTTGGCACTATCCTTAATACTTGTATCTTTTAATACTTCCAAGTTTTCTAAGATCATCCCCCATACACTAACTTAGATTCTTTCACACCATGAGCTAAGCTATGTCTCTGATTGTAATGATTTGAAATTCAGTCTTTATCCCTGCTATGAGTGTTCCCAACCTTGAAGGATTTAGTTTTGGAAGCTCCAGAATATTTTTCACTGTATTTTTTTAAAAGGAAGCTAAATAGAAAGGACTTTCACATATCCATAGGAAACAGAAAGAGCAATTAAATTAATGATTGCTTCCAATTTTCTCTGTATTTAAATGAAGTACCTTTAAATTCATGATTTTACATTCAATGATCTGGGAATGAATGACTCATTTAGTCACAACCTGTGCAGCCACTGAAATGAACACAGAAATGAAAGATCTTTCTCCCTTGCCCTCTCCTCTTCCCTCCTTTTCACACCCTTCATTCTCCCCTCTTCTCTCCTCGTGTATCCCCTCTCCTCCCCACCTTCCTCCTGTTCCCTCTCTCTTCTTCCTACTTCTCTCTTTCTCTAACTCTGTTTTTCTTTCTTACTTTCTTTGACTCAGTAGTAGCTAGGCCATTTAATAAAACATATTTTAAACAAACACTTTAATTTATTTTATCACTTACTGATCATTTTGTTTTACATATTTAATTTATATATTTAGTTTTTACACTTTATTTGTCATTTTGTGTCTCTATCACAAAAGGTGCAAAACTAAATTGTGGCTTTTATGCCATTATCTACAAAGTAGTTAATCTCACAGTGCAGGCCCTCAGTAGAATGAGTGATGAATCTCTTCACCATAGAGTTACTTGCTCTGACTTTATAGTTTAACAGCTGCCGCCTGGGGCTTTTTCATACTTTCATCTTTTAACCATCTTCTATAG
>NW_007812843.1:0-949 GCF_000696425.1 Galeopterus variegatus | reverse complement strand
CTCTTCTTGCAGTGAGGAGCATCCCTGCTTCACAAGTGGGGTGCAGTAGGGGTGGTAGCACGTGGTCTTCTCAGCTTGCCTCTCCTGGTGTGGAAGCTCTGCATTATGAGCAAACTGAAGCAAGAGCAATCAGAGACCCAGTATTCTCAGCCAGACATGCCTGGGGTATGTGAGAGCTGGGTAGAGGAAAATAGACTCTACCCAATAGTGGCGAGTGGGAGCTGGGTGGAGGAAAGCAGCCTCAGCCCTATCAAGTATTCTTGCTTGGAATTTAGCCATTACAACATGAAGATGGGGGGGGTGCGGGCGGAGAGAATTTCTGGTGACCTGCAATACTCTAGGCCTAAACTAGGATCTGGGGGAAGAGGGAGTCTGTGTTCTTGTCTGCACCCACCTATGCAGAGCTTCATCATGCTGACCTAGGGGAAGGGGGAGGGAATAGGCCATAGCTTAAATGTCACAGACTTTCTTTTCTTATGTAGCATGAAATGTTTCTTTATTGGCTGTATTCCTGTAAGGTAATTTCTAGAAACTTTAAATGAGTCTTTTATAAAATAATTTTTACCAATTATGGGTTTTTTCACCAGGAAAAGGTCTGCAAAGCTCTTCATGCTGCCATTCCAAAAGTTGTTCCAAACGTGGTGGCTGGAGGTTAGCTCACTTGGGAGAGCATAGTGCTGATAACACCAAGGTCAAGGGTTTGGATCCCCATAACAGGCAGCTGCCAAAAATATAAAAAACAAACAAACAAACAAACAAAAAGATGGCACTTGGAACTTTTAATTAGTCAGCCCTGGAGTTTCCCTATCTACTGACTTCAACTTCTTATTGTGTGAGGTTTTAAAAAAATCCTATTGTACATTTATATTACTTGTGGCCAACAGCAGTCCAATTGGTCTTAGCTTAATGAATACTAAACCAAGCATGTCTCATCTACAGAGGAGACATC
>NW_007812842.1:0-949 GCF_000696425.1 Galeopterus variegatus | reverse complement strand
CCATCTCAACCTTGGATTCTGCAGTGGCCTCCTCATTGGGTCTCCCAGCTTCTGCATCTGCCCCTTTGTGGTCTACGTCACAGCCAGAGAGATCATTTCAAATCACAGATGTAATAACATTATTCCCCTAACACTTTCCATGGCTCCCACTGTCCCTGGGATGAAGTCAGAACTCTTCAGCATGACCCAAAATGTCCTGTGTGACCTGATTCCTGCTGACCTCTCCAGCCTTGTCTCTAGGTACCTTCCTCCTCTCACCCCCACTTCCCTGAGCTCCATCCCTGTTTGCATTTCTGAAAGGCATTCTGCTCACTCTCGCCTCTGGGGCTTCACATATGCTGTTTCCTCTGCATCCTCCTCTCCCTCGTTACCACCCAGCTCACTACAGTTCCTCTGAGGAGTTTCAGTGTAGGATTTACCTACTCCGAGGAGCTTTTCTAGTCCCCAGGTCTAGTTTAAGCTTGTCCACAACCTCTGGGGCTGCCCCCACTACAGTGCATATCACACTGTAAGACAATTACCTGGTTGCCTTGCTCACTGTTTCTCAAAGTGTGTGCCATGGAACAACTATATCAGAATCACCAAGAAGCCTGTTTAAATGCAGGTTCTTGAGCCCCACTCAAGACCTCCTGAGTTAGCATCTCTTGAAGGTGAATTCTTCAAAAAAATTTTTTTTTGACTTTTCATCACGGACATTTTTAAACATACACAAAAGTCAAGAGAATAGCATAAAGCAGAGCTACTCCAAGTGCAGTCTAGCAGCAGCAGCAGCAGCAGCAGCAGGATCCCCTCCCCTGGCGGCTTGTTAGACCTGCAACGTCCGCCTCTAACCCCAGACCTACTGCAGGAGAGTCTCTGAGGTGGGGCCCAGAAATCTGCATTTAACAACCCCCACAGGAGGTTCTGATGCCTGCTCAAGTTTGAACTCCAAGTGTGTAAAGAACCACCG
>NW_007812841.1:0-949 GCF_000696425.1 Galeopterus variegatus | reverse complement strand
CAGTGCTCACTGGCTGAGCGTGGTGCGGCCGGTCTCAAAAAGGACAAAAAAAAAAAAAAAAGTATCTATAATGGAAAATAACTGTCTCAAAAACGTTGAGTTTATATACACTCAGGCAAAATTCACATTGAAACCCTAAAAAAAACTGACCCCAATATTTATACCATGAATATTCATAAAGAGGAATGTCTTTGAATATCATACTCTGTCATTCTTAATAGACTGTGTGGAGCCCCATCCATGACTGTTTTTCATGATGTTATTTGCAAGTGACAAATGTTTTAGTTTTTTTTAAAAAAGCAGAAAGTAATGATAAGTGCAATATATACTTTTATAATAAAGTCCAAGAGTCAAAAGCAGAAAACTTTAATTAAAACACATGTACTTTAAGAGAAAAGAGAAAAATATCTACATTTTTCAGAGAGAAAAACAACATAAAATTTGTATCTGCATTACATATTAAAATTATCCAAGAAATACTGGCCTACTTGTGATAGAAAATATTAAATAAATATTTTAAAATCATATTTCTATGATGGACAGTGAATCACAGGTTTGAAATAATTATATAACAGTTGCTCATCAATAATGCAAAGAATGAAGATTGGTGTCAGGTGGGGAAAACATTATGTTAATTATCTGCATACAAAGAATTTTACAACTGGTGAGAGGAGTTTGGATCACATCTAATCCAACACTAACTTGATAATGAGTAACTTTTTGGGTGCGGCTATAGCTCTGAAACGGACTCAGTTTTGAACCTTGGACAAGATATTTAACTTCTTCAAGTCACAAAATTATAATTTGAGAATCTTGTAAAAGTACCACTTATGTGTAACTTGGCTAAATCTATTTGTGTGCTACAAGTCACCTTGGTATCTGATGTAGTTCAGTCAATAGCACAAACTTACAAGAGGGAATTTGGAATAACTTAGAAATGAAATAGTAA
>NW_007812840.1:0-949 GCF_000696425.1 Galeopterus variegatus | reverse complement strand
GATCTGAACAATATGATAAAATTTCTATAAGGTTTAATAATAAGGATATGTAACTCTGACTGTTTTTGTTTGTTTTTTATTGGGTTTTTTTTGCTTTTTGTTGTTGTTTCTTTTTGTTCATTTCTTCAGACATGTAACTATGTTATTAAAGTATAAAATATGCATGGGAGTGAGAAACAAAATTCAGAGATCCGTGGTAGGGGAGGGATGGGCTGAGGGGGCCACATAGGGACTTCAGTTGTGTCTGTGGTGTTTTATTGCTTAAACTATGGGAACGCTAATATCTCTGTGATATTATTACCCAAAGTTTGGGGTGTACCTGAAATGTTTCATAATAAAAAAAATTTTTAAAGACCCAGCAAATCCCGAAGCCCCAGGCAAACCTGCATGGATGGCGTTGTGCATCTAAGAGAGACCAGGCTTGGATGGGACTTCTGTTTGGGCGACAGAGGAGCCAGTAACCCCCGTCCAGGAACAGCATGCACTGTGTAGGGTCCTATGGTCTGGTGACTAGAGCATCCTTAGGTTTGTGCCTGAGTCCCTAGGGTTCAAGGCTGATGATGTGGGATCGCAAAGATGATAAATACTGCAGATATGATCTTCTAATAGGTGATGGTGGCCCGGAGTGCTGTGCTGAGGAGTTCACCGCTGCCTCTGAGCTTCTTAGAAGAGCACTACAAGGGGCCGGCCCGTGGCTCACTCGGTAGAGTGTGGTGCTGATAACACCAAGGCCGCGGGTTCGGATCCCATATAGGGATGGCCGGTTTGCTCACTGGCTGAGCGTGGTGCTGACAACACCAAGCCAAGGGTTGAGATCCCCTTACCGGTCATCTTTAAAAAAAAAAAAAAGAAAGAAGAGCACTACAATAGGTTAGCAATGTCTGCCACGCCATGATTGATTAGTGATGTCTGCCATGAGCAGAGGTGTGGAGCGCTGTCACTGTCTGCT
>NW_007812839.1:0-949 GCF_000696425.1 Galeopterus variegatus | reverse complement strand
TGTGGCTCAGGGGACATGGCAGTGATAAACATGGCCCATGTAGATCAAGGGCAGTGATTTAGGCATAGTTATAGGATGATGGTAAGGAAACATGTGCAGCCAAAGGAGCCTGATGAGGCAGTCATGAGTTTCTAACTTGGCTGGTTTTTCCTTATGAGACCCATTCACAGCTCAAGTTGTTCCTGAGAAACATTTTTTTCTTGTCACGTGCCCTGTTTGGTATTATTGGTTCTAATACAAGCAAATGAGCAAGATCAGTGTATTGCTTTCAAACCCAGGTTTACTGCTTAAACTCTGAGTCCCTTAAACACTTAGGTATTTCATACCTTTCAGAGTATAGGATTTAATTTTGTATTTTAAAATGTATAAATCTAATATACTAATTTAATCAATTAAGCATCTTGCTAATCCAGCTAATGTAATTGTTGTTTGTTCATTCAAACCCTTTTTCGTATGTTTACATAATTTCTACACAGTTGTAACTATAGTATGGATACTATTTTGTATTCTGTTCTTTCATCTGATTTTAGAAAACACTTTTCCATGTCTCTACTTAATTTACAGATGTAAGTTTTTAAATGGCAGCCTACCATTGTTGGAATGTACTATATTCCATTTGAACATTTAGTAATAGATGAACATTTATGTTGTGCCCAATTTTTTATTATTTTAGATAGTACAACTGTGAGAATCCTTGTTTACATCTTTTGAACATCATGTAAATGATTTTAGTACCCAGCTAATAATATGCTTTCAAGAATAGATTCTCTTTTTTGAAAAAAATGCTTTGGGTGTGTGTGGGGGTACAATTTCACATATAGTACCTGATAGTTTTCACATAAAGAGAAATGCATAAATACATGTTAATTCCTTGACTTGAGGACAAACTTCACAAAGTTTCCTGATCAGAGAATGCTTTCTAATCATTCTTGGTTGGCAAACTGTTCAT
>NW_007812838.1:0-949 GCF_000696425.1 Galeopterus variegatus | reverse complement strand
GTTGGAACAAATAGATCTTATTTAGATCTTGATTCAAGTACACCAATCGGGTATATGATATAAAGGAGTTAATCTGGTTTGATGCTGATATAGTTAGATTTTTAAGAAATATGGGTGAAATAAATCTAAGATTCGCTTTGAAATATTTGAGGTGGGGTTGTGGTAGGCATTGAATGGGGTTCTAGGTGAAATAAGATTACTTATGAATTGATAATTGTTGAAGCTGGACAATAGGAGTTCATTATACTATTCCACTTACATAAAGTTTTGAAATTTATAATGTAGAAAGTGAAACAAAAACCCTATATGTTTCACCTGGTTACTGTAGTAGCTTTTTAACTATTCACTTTTGCTGTCCTCCTCTGGTCTGTTTTCAGCATCAGCCAGAATACTTTTTTTGAAACAGATCATAGCACTGTTTCAAATCCAACAACAGTTTTTTAAAACTCTCAACTTTTCTGACTTTTACACTATAGCCAAACTGATCTTATTGTTTCTCAATACTAAACACTCGGCCTTAAAGTCCTCAAGTTGTCTTAGTTTACGTTGTTGTGTATTGATTATACACTTTTTCTAGAATGTAACCTCATAAGAATGCAGTCTTTTGTACACTGGCATATTCCAAGTACCTAGAACAATAGCATGTTCTGTTTTCTGAGTGAATGGTGCCTAGATTGCAGGGACTCAGTAATAGTAGTGAGACTGGAAAGGAGATGTTTTGGAAGATACTGACAGTATTTCAAAGCAGTTTGAGAGTTGAGGGAGAAATTTCCAAGTGGCAATATCATAGCAGGATAGAGACATATCAGTATGTAGGTAGTAACCACTGAGAGTGAGATTTCTCAGAACGAAGTTGACTGGTACACTGGGTGTGACCTTCACAGGATAATTTTTCTTTTTTTTTTTTGTCTTTTGTCTTTTTCCGTGTCCGGCAACGGATCGCAACCCT
>NW_007812837.1:0-949 GCF_000696425.1 Galeopterus variegatus | reverse complement strand
CGAGCATATTGCCTTGTGAGGCTCTCTATATTATCATAAATAAGTGAAGAAAAACTGCTCCTGTTGGAATTTCGCAGAGTGATCAAGCATAGAGCTTTTAGGTCCCATCCTCCGTGACTCCAAGTTAGGTTGATGCAATGTGCTGTTATACCAGAGAGAGGTGTTTCCTGTTGTACACCCCAACTACTCATGACAGCTGGGAGACCAGATGCAGAAATCATTCTATCCAGCAGGAAATTCAATGCTTAAGGAGATTTCCCCATATTTATATTATTTTATGTCCAGTATGCTCTAAAAGCAATGATTTTTTTTTTCTTCTTGTAGTCACTGTTTAGCCAAGGGTTGTTTTTACACAGTTGGTAAGTTGAGGCTCTAGGACCACAAGAGAAATAATTCTTATACCATTAATTTCTCAAGGCAGAACTCTCTTGAAACACGAAATGGCTGCTTTTTAATTAAAAAAATAAAAATAAAAAAGCAAAGCTCAGGGCTTATACTCAGTTCTCAAGATGGCTTTCCATTAACAAGAGCCTCCAACATCTTTGGTTTCTGTCATCACTGATGTTTTCTTCCTATTACTTCTGCACTTGTGTGCTCTTTGTAGTTTCTTCCTCCTCTTTTTGTTTCTGTTGCCGTTACTGCTGCTGCCCCTCACTTTCTCCCCCAGCCTCCCCCACTGATCCACAGCCAAGAAAGTTTCCCTGAATGACACTCAAGCCTCGGGACCTCGGCTGCACCATTTGTCCTCACTTTGTTTTTTGTTTGTTTGTTTATTTATTCACCTAATTATTTTATTTTATTTTTATTTTAACTTCTCAATATACATTGTAGTCAATTTTCATGACCCTTTACCCGTTCTTCTTTCCTCCTCCCTCACTCCCTCCCCCGCTACATCATATCTGTTCACTTGTCTTAAAAAGTTCAAGGAATTGTTGTGATTGTTGTGTCT
>NW_007812836.1:0-949 GCF_000696425.1 Galeopterus variegatus | reverse complement strand
AGATCTGAAAAATAGTCTTTAGTTGAAAAATTCTGCTCTGTGTCTATTGTTTCTTAAAAGACATTTTTATAAAATTACAATTATGCCTTAAGATTTCAGCTCTTCCTGCACAATCATCAAGGATAATACAACAAAGTGGAAAATAGACTGTGTGAGCGTGTGTGTGTGTGCACAAGTGTGTGCATGAGTGTGTGTGTGTGTGGGGGGGGTATTCCTCCTGTAGAAGTATCCTTTAAAAATCTTGAGGAATTGGACTATAAAGACCAATCAATAATAATTTTACCATTGGAAGACTTTTCCTTTTGAGAGAAAAATATGTGTTCTGAGGAAGGCCAGGGCATTTTACCTGTATAAATTCTGAGCCACGTCTTCCTCATTGACTGCATATCCGTGGGTATCATCAGTAAAACTGAAACCTGTGCCCACCTGAAAGTGAAATAGATAAGCAGGTATATGCACAGTGAAACACAGGCCTTGGGGACCTTCAGGTACATCACACACTGGAAAACGACCTTATTCCAAAGGCCAAGCCTTTGACTTCACATTTTTGCCATCATCGCCCCATGTGCTCTTAGCCACCCTCACGGGAGGATGCTCAGTTTCCCCTATACTCCCAACCCCTCAAAGCCCAAACGAAACATCTGCACAAAGTTGTGCCTTGGGGTCAGTGGGCTGTCCTGACTCCTCAGTGGGGACTCTGCCAGATGTTGACTTAAGGAGGAAGAATTCACCCTTCTGGCCCCTGCTATAAAATCAAAATGCCCCAAGTTGTCTCCTCCCTGGAACCTGGAAGGAGCATTGCTCTGTCCTGTAAGGAAAGAACTCTCTAGTCTGGAGATCAAAGACTTACGTGGTTTTCTTCTTCTTTTCCATATTTGTAAGAAATATGAGCTTGGGCATATTTATTAGAGGCAAGCCCCACTGCAGATGGAGGGTCAGCAAGATCCCC
>NW_007812835.1:0-949 GCF_000696425.1 Galeopterus variegatus | reverse complement strand
ACACACACAAACAGAAGCTATAAAGGAATGCATAATTATTTTAATAAATAATTAAGCAAGTAATTACATAAATAGCATAAATAATATAGAGTATACCTATCATCTTTTAGCACTTAATCTCTTTTACAAGGTACTTGCTTTTTAACCCATCTGGAATTCTAGGAATCTGAGCTTTGATAGAGGGAACTATGATAGAGGGAACTTAGCTCTCAATGCATAGATAAGAGTCTGTCATTCTATTTCTAATTATGGTCTTAAAAGCTGTTATTGGTTCCATCTTTATGTACTTATACTGGTATGACTATCAAGTCACCACTTCTCTACTATCTCTTCCAAGTTGCACTAAACCTGAAGTTTCTTTGAAAACACAACTGAAGAACTTAGCCGATTTTTTGGCTTTCGCCTCATGCAATCACCATTATAGCAGATAATCTGTTATAACCACTTGCATCCACCCTTTACGAGAAAATAAAACTATAGACAAAGATATTTTTTGAAAAAAGATACAAAATCCTTAACAAAATTTTAGCAAACATATAATATATATATATATATATATAACATTATGTATAATATATGATATAATATATAGGTAATAGTAATATATAGGTAAAGTGCATCATAACTAAAGGAGATTCATAAATAAAAGCTTATTTTAATATTTGAAAATAGATGTACTTCACTATATCAACACATGAAAAAGAAAAAAATGACCACCTCAATTAATATGGAAAAATACTTGAAATTTTCCTGACATTTAAAAAAACAATTATTCATTTATGTTAAAAATTGTCAACAAACCATCAATAGAGGGCAAGTCTCAAGTCGACAAGGCACCTCTACAAATGCCTACAGGTGACATCATATTTAATGATGCAAGACTCAATATTTTCCACTCAATATTTTCCAAAGATGTAGAAGAAAAGGATGTCTGTTCTAGTTAGCATTT
>NW_007812834.1:0-949 GCF_000696425.1 Galeopterus variegatus | reverse complement strand
TAAGATGCCTTGTAGGTGCAAAAGTTTACATTTTATACTTAGGGGGCTGGAGAAAGCCTTTCATTACTGATTGTTAAACAAGACTAGCAAGTGAGCATGAAAAATATTAAATTTATACTTCAATTTATGTTTGAGTCCTAAGTATGAAGATGTGGACAAATAAGTGTTCTTTGTTTAGTCCAGTAGATAGGTTCCTAACAGGGTTGTTAGCGCTGCTTGAAAAGCAAATCGTGGTGCCCAATTTTCTTACTACATTATCCCAAATCACCATATCTTCAACCAGTAGAAATGAGGTCCAATGGTAGTTTAAGTTCTCAGATGTCTAAGCTTTCCTATCTGTAATGATTCAAGGTCATTCAATGCTCTAGGGTTATACTTTATAAAAATCATGCTATGGAATCTTTTCTGTGATGACTAACCACTTAATTTAACTGGGATTTAGATTTTGAATGAAAAATGTATAGTAATTTTACTTTATTTTTCCAATGTGAAACACTTGGATTTTTCTATTTCTCAAAATAAGTTCTGAGAAACAAACTAGAAAACTCTTTTTCTCCCTCCCTCCCTTCCTTCCTTCTAGAAAATTCTTTTTCTCCCTCCCTTCCTTCCTTCCTTTCTTCTTTCTTTCAATAAGTGCCTGTAGTTGTTTCTGTGTGCCAGACCCTATGCTACAGATTCTCAAATTAAATTACATTATGTACATTGACTTCTGGTTCTTTGTAATTACTGGTAGGCCCTGATATAGCAAAACAAAACAAAACAAAACAAAATTCACCCAACCAATCAAGCAAACAAAACAGAAAGCAATATCTGAAAATCAGGGAATATTTATATTTTAAAAAGACTCCTTAACTATTATGGTCCATGATACAAGCCTTCGTTTTTGACTCATTAATCAAACTTTGAAAAATGATGGTTTGGAGGGATGGCCAGGCAGGAAAATTGCAAG
>NW_007812833.1:0-949 GCF_000696425.1 Galeopterus variegatus | reverse complement strand
TTTTTTTTAAATACAAAAGAAAAATAAATCAGAAGTCTCAGCCATTTAAAATGTTATGTTACAAGTTAATCTGAGCTTTATCTGGTTGAATTCTTTGAAAACTGTGTCTAGCTCTAAAAGCACTCAAAATTTTTGGCAGCTATGTAAACTCTAAGATAAGCACACATTTTCTTCCTCTTGTGGATTAAAAAATCTGAAGAATAGAATCTCTGTCTTCTCACCTCCAAATTTTTTTGGTATTCTCAAAAAACATCTGTCATTTTATTTGTGATGTACCTTGGTTTCTTTGTCCTTTGCTACAATTAAAAAACTTGATTCTCCTCTTGGCATTGGCAAGATTGCTATTCACGTATCCAAACTTAATCAGAAGAAAGTCCTGGTGCAGTGGGGAGAGCATTATGGGCTTTAACCCCAGACAGAACTATGGTCTATGGAACTATGGTTTCTAAAGTCCAGGTGTGAAGCAAAATTGCATGGCTAAAGTTACCTTGAAAATCATTTAGTTACCTGTGAAACATAGTGACCTAATTAGCTTCCTTTTAGAAGTTACATGACAAATATATAATTTTAGACATTAGAACTACAAAATGGGGCAACATAGTCACACTTCACAGAGGCATGGAGGAACTGAAATCTGCTGAGGTGGGGATTTCATTCACATTCCCATGACAAACTTCACTCTGGGGCATGTGCTCATTAAGTAGATAGAGGGTGCATTGTCAGAACTATTTAAATTCTTAACTGTTTTGGGGAGGATGAAGACTAAATGCTCATCAGAGGGGATAGATGCCCTGATGTCCTAATAAAACACTGGAGTCCTATCATCCATTCATTTAGCTTTTTCCACCCCTCCCCTCTGGAAGTATAAGAGGAGTTGTTTTGTTTTGTTTTTTTTCTCCCTAAGAAGCCATTGCTTTTTTGAGCCTGTAGGGATAAAAAATTAAATAAG
>NW_007812832.1:0-949 GCF_000696425.1 Galeopterus variegatus | reverse complement strand
ATTTATAAAAGGTTTTCCTCATTTCTGGATCAAGAGTGATAGTAACAATGTAAAAAAAAATCAATAACAGAAAGGGGCTATTGGTACATGAGGGTTTTCAATACATTTCTTGAAAATAGAAAAAAAAAAATAAAAAGAATGTTAATAGGAAAGAAGGATAGGGAAAGACTTCTCAGTACAGAGTGAGCCCTGCAGCAGAAAATGGGAAGCCACCCCAGCTCAGTGTTGTCAAGTAATATGAAGGGATGGCAATAAAGTAGGGCTGGAAAGAGGGATTAAATGAGTCTGTAAATTAAGTTGTCACTCTTTCCCTTACATCACTATACAAAACAGAAAGCAGCCTAATGTTATTCTCACAGAAAAAAACATGTAAACAAGCAAAGAATGTGCACTTCTCTCAAAAATGTGGCCCTCTTACCTGGGGATGGCTACAGATTTTAGTATCTGTGTGTGCCCAGAGAAAGAGAGAAAGAAAAAAAGAAATCTCTTCCCAGTTTAGCATTTAGAAGACTATGGGGTTGGGGAGTGATAGGTTGGGTAGAAGGGGTGGGGAAAGATTATGATTTGCAATAATAAATATGCTAATAATAAGAATAAGAATAAGAATAAGAATAATAAAGAAGACTATGCACCTTGATGATGATCTAGCTGATCACTCATTCACAAGCAAAGTCTCTCAACATGCCCCAATTCCTATGCACTAAGCTGACAATATGACCTACCAGAAATTTTTATAATATCAAACAAGACCCACATCAGCTATCTAAAAGAGCAAAAGCATGAATTTATTTTATTACTACTATTCTTATTTTTGTTATACATATGTAAGGAATCTAACATGATGCTTTGATGCATTTATCTTAATATACATATACATAGCAAAGTGATTACTACAGTCAAGCAAATTAACATAAATAACATTTCATATAGTTACCTTTTTTTTTTTTTT
>NW_007812831.1:0-949 GCF_000696425.1 Galeopterus variegatus | reverse complement strand
GGGGCAACACTGAGGGTTGCGATCCATTGCCGGACACGGAAAAAGACAAAAAAAAAAAAACCAATTCTTAAATACCTTGAGAGACAAAATAGTAGAGAGGTTAAAATGAAGCTCTAAAATCTAACAAACCTGGATTCCAATCCCAGCTCCATCACTCAGTCAGCCCTGTGACTTGGTGCTGGTTAATTGATTGCTCTAAAAGCCAGTGGTTCTAACCTTCACTGTCCTTTGCAATCACCTGGGGAGCTTTAAAAAAATACAAAGCCCAGGTCCCACTTCCAGAGGCTCTGATTTAATTAGTCCAGGTGAATGGTGGCACAAGCATTGATAGTTTTCAGAGTAGCCCAGGTGAATCTTTTAGGCAGCCTCAGCTGAGAATCATTGCTCGAAGCCCTACTTTCCTCATTTGTAAAACTGTGATGATGGCGGTGATGGAAATAGTACCATATTGAACGGGTTGTTATAAGGATTGAAAATGATAGTGTGTGCACAATAGAGGACCAGGTATTCAATGACGTTTAACTCTTACTGTTAAGCTGCTCACCCTATTATTTACAAACACGCTTTAAAATTTGATTGCAACTGATATTGAAGAATGATAATAGATGGTATTTTTAAGAAATTGGATTTGATGACAACCTGGATGCAAAGGAATAAAAGGCAAGAATTCTGGCTGGTATGCTCTAAGGGAAACAAAAAATGAAACACAAAAGGAAGCAGACCAGTCTTTTGACTTCAGCTCTCTAGACACAATCTCTCAGTTACTCTCTCTTGTAATTTTCCAAGTTTATATGAGTGATTCAAAAACCAGTGAAAGGCTTGGCTTGACTGCTGGCTTCACTGTGGGTGGAATCTTAGAAATACTAATTCCTTGTAGATATACTGTTCTCTTTGTTTAAAGATTTTATTTTCTAACCAAGGAAATAATTAAGCTTGAACTCTCCCTTCT
>NW_007812830.1:0-949 GCF_000696425.1 Galeopterus variegatus | reverse complement strand
ATTCTGGAAAAGGCAAAACCATGGAGACAGTAAATAGATCATAGGTTTCCAGGGATCAGGGGGAGGAACGGATAAAAGGAGAAGCATGGGGAATTTTTAGGGCAGTGAAACTATTTTGTGTGATACTACAATGGTGTACACGTCACCACAGAATGTACGACACAAAGAGTAAACCCTAATATAATATAATGTAGACTTTGGTTGATAATAACGTGCCAGTCAGTGTTGGTTCATCAACTGTAACAAATATACCACACTAGTGTATTATGTTGATGGTGGTAGAGGCTGTAGGGGGGAGGCAATATGTGGAAACTGTACTTTCTTAATTTTGCTGTGACCCTAAAACTGGTCTTAAAATGAAGCCTACCTTTTAAAAAAAAAAAAAATCAACTGCATATCTGTAAGCTTGCAATCACAACCCAAAATTAAATTAAGATACAATTCCATTTAGAATAACATCAAAAATAAAATACCTTGAAATACACTTAACACAAAAGCATTAACCTATACTCTGAAAACTATACAATACTGTCAAAAGAAAGTAAATAAGATCTAAATAAATGGAAAAACATCCCAGGTTCATAAATCAGAAGATCTATGGATTCAAAATTGATCTATGGATTCAAAGCAATCTCTATCATAATCCGAGCTGGCTTCTTTCTAAAAATTTATAAGCTGATTCTAAAATTCATATGGATTTATGAGGACTTCAGAACAGCCAAAACAATCTTGAAAAAGAATAGTAAATTTGTAGACTCACACTTTCCAATTTCAAAACTTACTACAAAGCAACAGTAATCCAGACAATGTGGTATGAGCATAAGAATAAAGAATAGATCAATGGAATAGAATGGAGAGTCCAGAAATAAACCTATGTCTATAGGCAACAGATTTTTTTTTTTTTGTCTTTTTCCGTGTCCAGCAACGGATCGCAACCCTCAGTGTTGCC
>NW_007812829.1:0-949 GCF_000696425.1 Galeopterus variegatus | reverse complement strand
GCAGTGCCCAGTTCAGAGAAAGTGCTAAAGTGTTAGCTGTTCCTCACGAGTGCTTCTGTGCGAGAGCTTAGTTCCTTACATGCATTATCTCACTTCATCACTAAAAAAATAGAGATTAAAATGCTGCAGTTGGCGAAGGTCGATGTACCATGAGGAAATTGAAGTTTAAGCATTAGGACCTTCGCTTTCACAGCCTCTTCCAAAGTGCTAGGAGAGCCCTGAAATAAGCTCCTGAGGGCATGTGTTATATTTGTAAAAGCAAGACCTGTTTCTATTCTTATTCTTATAAAAGAACCCCAAAGTTGTATAAGCTTCAGGTCCCACAAACTTGGACCCTGCCTTAGAGGTAGGGATTCTTTTTTTTTGTTGTTGTTGTCTTTTTTTGTCTTTTTTCGTGACTGGCAACAGATCGCAACCCTCAGTGTTGCACCCGTACCTGACCGGGACCAGCTACGGGATCGCAACCCTCGGTGTTGCCCCCGCTCCTCGCTCAGCCAGTGAGCGGCCGGTCTGTATGTGGGATCCGAACCCTCGGCGGGAGCGCCGCCACGCTTCCCAAGCGGAGCACTGTAGCAGTGAGCCACCGGGCCGGCCCTAGAGGTAGGGATTCTTATTCCCATTTTGCGGATGAGAAAACAGCACTCAGAGAAGTGAGGTGACATACCCAAGGTCACACAGCTAGAGAAGAGCAGAGCCGTGATCCCAACCCAAGTCTGTTTGTCTGGCATCCACTGCCTCCCTCAAGGTGTGGACACATGCGGCCGCAGACCTTCGCCAGACAGGACTTGCTTCCTCTTGCCTTTTCTAACTGGATCTGGCCCAGGCAGCCATCACAGAGCTTGGCCCCTGCGAGGCACAAAAGTAAACATTGTCTAGATGAATGAATGCATGAATGAATGATTTTTGAACCTCTCCTCCCATGTCCAATCCAAGGACCCTAAAACTTCTC
>NW_007812828.1:0-949 GCF_000696425.1 Galeopterus variegatus | reverse complement strand
CTGCCACGCTCCCAAGCGGCACACTCTCCAGTGCGCCACCGGGCCGGCCCATCATAATTTCTCTTTTTAAAATCATTTTATTTTTAATTCATCTCCTTTTCAAAATCTTTTTTATTGAATTAATTTTTAATAGCATGGTGCAGTAAGAAATAAAGCAAGAACAGAGAATTTCCTTCTATTCATTATGGTTTCTTCTAGGCAGAGTCCTTTGTCTACTACATTTCCTCCTCCTCTGTCCTTCCTTTCTCTCTTCTTCCCTTCCACCCTTCTTTCCTTCCTTCTTTCCTTTGCTTTCTGTCTTTCTGTCTTTCTTACTGCATTCTTTCCTGTACCTTATTTACACAGCAGAAAGGCCATTTCCTTTCATTTTGCTCACCCATGAGGATTTCTTTCCAAAACTTTTATTTGCTCTTATACAATACTGTAACATTTTAAATATTTAATATTTACAACTGTACTTGAGGCTTGTTTTTTTTTTTCCTTTTTTTCCCCCTGAGCTATAGCTTAAATGTGATTTTTTTTTTGTTCTATTTAAACAGTTCTTTGTTATTAGAAGGCCCTTGTAAGAGCTTAAGTGATACAATTTTTTGATTGTTTTTTGTTGGAATATCTCCTTCTGCTTTCATTTCTGAGATAGTTAAATATTTTGTAGCAAGATTAACCTTACATAAACGGAGTGCACCTATGATGTCATGGAGAGATAGATACCTTCCAAGTTTCAGTTTCATGCTGATGTTTCTTGGGCAGCCCTAAGACTGTTATTTACGTTAAAGAATATCTATTTTATTTTTCTTTCCTCTGTTTATCCCCTCCTTACTCACAATACCCATTTCCCTGCTCCTCAGTTGAAAGAAGGAAAAGGAAAGAATGCCCAGTTTAAGTTTTTCCAAATTTTAAGACTTTTAAAATTCATTAGTATTACTCCCAGGAAGTACGAAAGTGGTTAATA
>NW_007812827.1:0-949 GCF_000696425.1 Galeopterus variegatus | reverse complement strand
AAAAAAAAAATGACCCAGTAACTTTCTGAACCTCTAGTTGAGTAGGAAATGGCTAACCTTTCTAACACTGCCCATTATATAAATACCACTTTTCCTTCTGGAGGAGGATGATGACTCACCCAAATTTGATGCAGCTATTCCCAATTGCAGGCATGTTATAAATAGGCTAGTGGCTATGTTAAATTGGAAAGATTTTAAAAAATATTTGCCAAAAGAGAGTAAGCAAAAACAAGCAAAGCTTAGAAAATGTAGAATAAAAGGAAAACACAAACGGTCTTTCTTTCCACTTAAATGGAGGGCTTTATCCTGCTGCTGGGGTGGACTTTACAGCCAGCCAAGCTTCTCTGTTCCCAAGTGAGTCACCTGTGGGTTTATTCCACAATTAGGGCAGCCAACAGGGTCTGGCACTAACCAGCTGTGTGGTTAACCCAGTGGTTCTCAACCCAGGCTGCTCTTTAAGATTACTAGAGCTTTTAAAAACAATCAGGCTTCTATTTTGTACCTCTCTGGGCCTCCATTCTGAAGTTATGATGAACAAGGTAAGAAGTTTGGACAGGTTTCAAAAACTCAGTGGGCCAGGAAGTTCAAGTAAATAGGCAGAATTTGTCCAAGCCTCAAAGAAGTATATTTTCTCCCATTTTTCTTTACACATGCAGCCCTCTTTGGCTATCTTTTATTTTTTTGTATTAGACAAACATGAATACATAACAAATAACTAACACCCTTTTTAAGTCCATCTTAAGCAAAATTAGAGGGCAAGCATTGAGCATCCATGGCAACAGATCCTTGGCTTCAGTGATAGATATGCAATAGGGAATAGTGAGAATTACAGTAAACTGGAGAACACAAGGCATAAAATTTATACTATTTTATACTATATTATACTATACTTTACTATGCTGAAGCTGAACTCTAACAGATTCCCCCCACACCCCCCCCACAGGAAAAC
>NW_007812826.1:0-949 GCF_000696425.1 Galeopterus variegatus | reverse complement strand
GTAAGACACCCAACCCTGTGATTCTGAGTGATGCTGTGTGGCTGCTGTGGGAGCCATCAAGGCAGAAAAGACAACCAGGACCTACAATCAGGAAGACTGTCCTGATACAGTTAGGAGGAAGTGAAGGACATCAGGAAGAAATTTAACGTTTAGAATGGCTAACCAAAAGCTAAAATTATCCAAGAAGCATTAAGAAAGCGATGTGTTCAAAGGAAAGAGGTAGTGGTTGGGGTTTTCTTGGCCCATATTTTTTAGTGTGGTAAAATACACGTAATGTGAAATTTACCATCTTAACATATGTATTTTGGCAGCTGGCCAGTATGGGGATCCAAGTCCTTGACCTTGGTGTTATCAGCACCGTGCTCTACCAAGTGAGCTAAATGGCCAGCCCACTCTTAACCATTTTTAAGTGTATATAGCTCAGCAGCATCAAGTATAACAGCATTGTTGTGTAAACACCACCACCATGCATCTCCAGAACACTTTTCTTCTTGTAAAACTGAAACTCTATACCTATTAAACAATAACTGTCCACTTTACCCTTCCCCCAGTCCCCAACAACCACCATTCTAGTTTCTTTTCCTATGAATTTGACTACTCTAAGGACCTCATGGAATCATACAGTATTTGTCTTTTTGTGACTAACTTATTTCACTTAGCAAAATGCAAAAATGTTCACTCTTCTACATTATTAATAGGAGTATAAGTTGGTGCAACCTTCCTGGAGAAAAATGAATGACAACTAATATACACTTTGATCTGGAAATCTCATTGCTAGGTATTTATTCTTTAGATATAATCGTTTGCCACGATTAGGGATGAAGATGTTCTCTGTAGCATTGTTTGGAATAGCCCCAAACTAGAAAATGTCCATCATTTGGGGATGCGTTCAACAAATTAAGGCACAGCATAAGTATTACAATACTAATGCAATTGTTCAGAAGAAAGA
>NW_007812825.1:0-949 GCF_000696425.1 Galeopterus variegatus | reverse complement strand
CCATAATAATCATATACAGTGTATATTGACAAAATAAAAATAAAAAAAAATAAAAAAAAATTATTTTTGAAGAACAATATTTACTAAAGTACTCAGTCTGTATAAATTCTTATTATTTTAATTTCCATAACATATTTGGAAATTTAATTAATTACCAATTTTAAATGTCTGGGATGGAATTATAAGCTTCTGTTTTAATGGTAATAACATTCTTACTAACCAAACATTTGTAAGAAAACAACTAACTTCTCTCTCTCTCTCTATATATATATATATATAGAGAGAGAGAGAAATATATTATTATAAAATATTCTGAAGGTCAAACTATGTCTACACAGTTGTTTTATATTCCAAAAGTAATGCTGTACCAAAAACAAACAGGGTCTCTTTGAAAGTATTAGACCTTTTCATATATAGAAATAACTTCATAATGTTAATAACCTGCAGAAATGTAAAAAGTATTGGATTCTTAAAATATGAGAGTTAATAAAGTTTCATGAAACGTGATCCCTTTGATGATTTAGTGGGCTTTTGTACTATATTCATCTTGGCACTGTTTCAGTAAAAAATACAACAAAGAGAGAGCCTATATGTCTAAGGTAAACCATTTATATTTCTTATCAGTAGACTGTCTTTTAAAATATGCTGGCTGACAGTAAAGTAAGGGGCATTCATGAAATTCAAAAGTCAGCCCAATTAATATCCTGGGTGAGATGTATACATTTTCTTTCATTTTCCAGAATTTAATACATTAGATCCCTTTAATATATGCTGTAAATGCACAAGCTTCACATCTCCTTTTTCTTCTGACTCAGCCATCTCTCCCACTAGTGTGTTAGCTCCAGAGAACAGAGACCAAATCTTATTTATTTACTTGTCCTTAACTCAACAGTTAATGTATATATGTTGGTTATCTGAATGAGGATATTTGGGATAAATATTCCTTATT
>NW_007812824.1:0-949 GCF_000696425.1 Galeopterus variegatus | reverse complement strand
TTTTCTGTATAAAGTAGAGGGAGTTTCTGCTGTTACTTGCAAGCAAAGCAGCCCATCTAACCAGGTGCAGGAAGCAGGAAGGAAGGGGCTCACCAGCAAACTTAATGGCCGTGATGGAGGAGGAGTGGTCGTCCAGGGTCTGTTCCAGGTTGTAGTTCTTCTCCACATTCAGTACATGGATCAGTCGGTCCCGACTGGCTGAGGCCAGCAAGGTGAGACCTGTGAGTAGAGGATGGGCCTGGTCTCTTGGAGGTTGCATAGGTGCCATGGCCTCCCAGAAGAGCAGTGAGACAAAGCTGTCCAGTCCTTGGAGAAGGGGTCTTTGGTTCTAGAACTGCAGTCAACTTATCCAAACCCAAAAAGGGCCACTCCCTCAGCTCTGTGTGATCTTTGCCCAGAGCCCCTCCCAACCCTGGCATTTCATATCCCTCACCACTAGTTCAGGGAAGACGGATCTTGAGGTACATATGGACACTCCTCCATGCATGCCCACAGCAGACAATCTGTCTAGCTGAGCCCAGCACTCCTTCCTGCTGAGTCCAACTCCCGGGCCTGCCATGTGAAGCCCTGGCAACCTCTCAGCCTCATCTCAAACCACCAACCCCTCACTCTCTGAGCTCTGGCTACCTGGGCCTTGTCCAGGACCTAGTGACTGCCTGCTACCCTACTTCCTTCTACCTCTGGGCTTTCCCTTCTGCCCCTTCAGATAGCACTTACCCTGGTCACCTGGTATGGCTGAGGCCTAACAACACAACCTGAGGTACAGGGGAGCTCAGGACAGGTATACCAAATGAAGAGAGATTTAAAGAAAATTTGCTGGGGCAGAGGATGTAGAGGATGGAAGAATGAAAGAACAGCATGGGAAAAGAAAAAATCAAAAAAATTTTAAAAAAGAAAAGAGGAAAAAAAAAAAAAAGAAAGAACAGCATGGGAAAAAAATCAACATTTA
>NW_007812823.1:0-949 GCF_000696425.1 Galeopterus variegatus | reverse complement strand
TACAAGACCAAGGCCCAACAACACCACTCTTACTTGGTTGCTCCTTGGGAGATGGTCACTGGCCAGCTGGAGTGAATAAACTGCCCTTTTCTACATGAGTGGCATGTAAGTGCATTTCTTGTGGGAGGTGCCTCGCAACACATGGTTCAGAAAATAGTAAGAAAAAAGGGGGAATTAGAGTCAAATCACAGCACAGCATCAGCTCACTTAGATCACCACTGTTGTCATCAGAAGCCACAGACTGCACTGCCATGGCTGCAAGCTCAGAAGACCAGGAATTTTCTGACACTTCTTTGATAGAAATTCTCTTTTTTCAGATACCTAAACCTAATTAAAATGCAGGGTAAGCATACTGGGTTAGTAAAGCCATTTTGCTCAACCCATTTCTGCATGGTTGACTTAGAAAAGAAGTATTTAGTTTTTCAGTGTCCATGGTAGAGGGAAATTTCTGCCTCCCCTTCAGATTTATATAGTGTGTGGGGAATGTTCTGGCATGGGAAAGATGGTCAGTTACTGGGCTGATAAACAAACAGGCAAAGTAGGAGACAAATGCTCACTAAACCACATATAGATAAAATTGGGAAGACAGCATGGATAACAGTGGATAATGACATAGCCTTTGGCATCAGATTGATCTAAGTGTGAATTTTTGCTCCCTACTTCCTAAATATATAACCTCCAACATATTTCCTACCCTTTCTGAGCATCTGCTAGTTAGTAATTTCTATGAGAGTAAGAACTGTGTCTTGCCTTGTTTGTTGTAGTATTCCCAGCAAGTAGAACAGTGTCTGGCAGTGAGCAAAAGCTCTAAAATAATTACTGAATGAATGAAAAGACCAAATCCCATTATTATATGTGATGACACAGCATGTAACATGACTCCTAAACACTTAAACATTTTAGTTGTTTTGGTGATTATTCAACTGGAATATTTCTCCACCACCGGACT
>NW_007812822.1:0-949 GCF_000696425.1 Galeopterus variegatus | reverse complement strand
AATGATAATTTATGTTCTGTTAGTACTAGTTTATGCTGATGAGGTTTTATTAAATATTTCTGTTTTTATACAAAAAGCATAACTGAGCAGAAAAGCATGCTATTCAATATTCTATAGAAAGCTTAGTGGTTTGGATTATAAACATACCAAGTCACCTCCCACTTGTGGCAGGGTACCTAACATCAAACAAGTACCTGGAGGGAAAAAAATCACCCACCGTTACTGGTCAACCAGCCCAACCTCTGGTCATTAGAAACACCACAGGGAGAATGACTAAGTTGCAATACAGAGTCTGCATCCTTCACAATTATTTTAACTGTGTGTCTGTTAATGTTTCACTATGTTCTTATCTGCTAACTGCTCATCACTGACTGTACCTATGTGTGCATTCATTATATCAAATGAGAGGGATTTAATTTCCCTCATGTCCCTTTGAACCTGCTCCAGGCTAGTTTTTGCCCTGGGTGGGACCAGTGAATCCTGGCCAGGTCTTAAGATTTTCCTGGTGCTTTTAGCCACAAGAACAGATTTCTTTCCATAGTTAGTATGTCCAGCCTCATATAAGAATTAATCCCATCTGGAGCTTTGCTGCTCCCCCAGCTCTGCACTGCCTGCAGGACAGGATGGGAGTGGAACGGCTGCTTTTCTCCTCCACTGGCTCCCGGACCACTGTTAGCTGCTACTTCTGGCCCTGGTGAGAATGGGGAAGGGGATTAGGAAAAAGGTTTTCCCGAAGTTTCTGGATGCTGTGCTGTTGGTGACCTCTGGCCTTGGTAGAATTTCCAAACAGACTCTTCACTGAAGGTTTTCATCTGTGGTTTCTCTGAGATTCCCCATAAGAACCTTCCAGTGCTTTTCCAATGAATCAATCAATGGCTCTTCTCAATGGCTTAAGCCTCCCTCACTTGGGCTCTCAACTTCAGGGGTCCACCCCTCTGCTGGGCCAGTT
>NW_007812821.1:0-949 GCF_000696425.1 Galeopterus variegatus | reverse complement strand
CAGACACAGTTTTGAGAAGCTTAAGTGTTTACCATTTTATTAAAAGCATGTTTAATTTAAATATTAGACTGTAAGTATTAAAATATGGTGTACTGTAGAGCTAGAGCTAGGGTCTGGAGCTCACAGACCCCTCGAGCCTTTTCACAAACCCTTCACACGCAGGTCTATGAGGTAGGTAAGAGCCTTGGAGCAAAATGGTCCTTGGAGCCTTGGTTGAAGAAAGACTAGTCTTTATTTAGCACACACAACAGACACTATGAGCTAGGCAGTACAAAGAGAAACTCAGAAACTCAACTGCTACCAGGAAAGTCCAAAGAAAAAACTGAGCAGCTGCCAGCAGAGTAAACATGCTCTATTTTTAGACACGAGCTCTGCTAGCCCGCTCTCCTTCACAAACTCAAGAACACACAATAGCAACAAAACTAAAAAGATACATCAGTGCACATTTGCACTAACAACACCCATACAGCTTGTTTACAAAGAATTAAGAATGTGCACCTCCAACCAGACCTGAGCCAAGGGAGCCTGACTAAATTATCCTATTTTCCCCACATGTACTTTCATAATTTTAAAGTAAAACGCATTATACATGATTACATTGTACATGATTTCTTAACTTTGGATTAATCGGTATGAATTTGATGTGTAGAGATACATGATTTCAAAAGCCCACCAATCTGGCTCCCCTTAGTGAAAGGTAAAAAAGCCCCAATAATTTAGTGCCTGATTGAGGCATCACCAAAGCAATACAGCTGGAGCTAGATTCTCATTACTGCTACTGTCTGTACCTTTCTCCTTCTTATTGCTGCTTTGAGTCTGCTGTATGTTTGGGAATCAGATAACCCAGCCCTTTAGAACTGTGTGAAAAAAGAATTGATAGAAGTAGCTGTACCTGAGGATGTTTCCAGACTCCAAAATGCATGGCTTAGTGACATCTGTTTTTGTTGCT
>NW_007812820.1:0-949 GCF_000696425.1 Galeopterus variegatus | reverse complement strand
ATGCAGGGCAGCACTGAAGAAAGGGTTTAAGACAGCCATATTCATAGGAGATGAGTTCATCGGGATTTATGTCATTATAGCAAACCACTGAAGGGATTTATGAGGATGAGATCATTATGAAGGATTCCAAAAAATGCAGTTCACTGGCCACTATGACATCATCTCTCCCAGTCCCATCAACTTGAGAAAGATATCTACACCTTTAGGCACAACTAGATCTTTTTTCTTTGTAAAGAAAAAAAAAATTAATTTATTTGTGTGCAGAAAGTCTCAAGGTTCTTCCAACTTTGTCATTCAAAGAATGAAGAACACTCAAATGGCTACTTTACAATGAATTGCTTCTAGGCTGCATGAAAGATCATCAACCCGACTCCTGACCTTTATTCTTTTTACAGAATTATTATATCAAAGTCTGGTCCCACTAGGCCTCTTAACCAGTTCTCGTTATAAGCGCCACATTTTCCCTGACACCTCTGTTTGTCCTGGGCTTATGGCCTTTGCATTTTCTGTGTATATTTTATCTCCTTCAAAATAGCAGACTCCTTAAAGGAAGGGACAATGTCTTACCCAGCTCTGTATCTCACATACCTTTCCCAGAGACTGGCTCATACTGCATGCTCAGTAAACTCTGTAGAATGAGTGATTGTGATTTTCCACATTCGAGGATGAGGGCAATGTCTGCACATAAGTATATACTTTTCTGTACCCAACACCCCTTTGAACAGGTGAGGGTAATGCTCCGATTAGAAGCCTGCAAACTTTTTCTGCGAGGGGCCATGTAATGAATATTTTAGAGCTCATGGGCCATACAGTCTCTGTGGAAAGTTCCCAACTCAGCTGCTATAACACAAAAGCAGCCATAGACGATATGTAAATAAATGGACATGGTTGTATTCCAAGAAAACTTTCTTTATGGACACTGAAATTTGAATTTCATATAATATTCACA
>NW_007812819.1:0-949 GCF_000696425.1 Galeopterus variegatus | reverse complement strand
CATGTGTGGCACTTCTGTTATGACTCACAGAGAATGTCACACAGGTGTGTGACAAATGGACACTGGCTCCATGTGGCCCGCTATTAGGAAGGAGAAAAGGAAAGATGCTTACTGTGTAGAACCAGAACTTGACGATGGGCGCATTGTAGAATTCATAGATTTTTCTGCCCAGGGGGATGAACCGGTGCCTGCTCTGAACTTCCTCTCCATCCTTCTTTCTGGAGGACTCCCCGTTGTTTCGTCCCAACATCGCCTACAGTGGAAGAGAATCGATGTCATCATGGCAGGGCTCTGAGAGCATGTCGTTCAATGTGCTCGTGGGACAGAGGAGGAAAGGATGCTCACAGAACCTAAGAGTTCGTGGAACTACAAACCCAAGCCCCCCGAGACTTAGAGGTTGTGTCTCCCTCAGTGGGCATTTGCACTATACACGTGAGGATACTTCAAAGAGTTCATGGAAAGATTGGCATTATCTTTCAGTTCCATTTTTCCACGAATTGAAGTACCCTTGTATAATCTCTGTGTGTACGTTGCCTGGGACGGAAGGCCTCAGGGATATTTCTTGACCATTCTATTTTCTCCACCCTGGGACCTCTGGAAGATGTGGGTGATGGAAGACACCCAGAGTTCTGAGAGGAAGAAAAAGGCTTCAGGAATCTGTCCTTCCTCCCCACCTCTCTCTCCCCATATAGATCATGAAATAAGTTAGATCTGGATTCAAATTCTGTGTCTGCCTATGATGATGACTCTTAAGACAAAGGTAAATTGGATCAGAATACCTAATTTATCCAAAAGTTATGAATATTCAAGAGATAAGTTATCTGAAGTACCTGGACATCTTCCCAACCCTTAGGCCTGTGCCATGGTTCCCTGATTTCAAACCCTATAAAGCTGGAATTAACTGCTGGTATTTGTTTCAAGGTGACTCCCGAGCCACTGCCTTCCTCTG
>NW_007812818.1:0-949 GCF_000696425.1 Galeopterus variegatus | reverse complement strand
TCTCCCTAGCTTTTGGTTGTGGCCACCAGTAGTTGGCATTCCTTGATGTGCTGCTGTTATCATTCAATATCTGCATTTTTTTGTTGTTGTTGTTGCATGCTGACCTCTCTGTGTGTCTCTGTGTCCAAATTTCTCTCTTCTTATAAGCACTGTTGTCATAATAGGCCCACGTTAATGACCTCACCTTAGCTTGATTACATCTGCCAAGATTGTACTTCAAAATAAGGTCATGTTCACAGATCCATTGGTTAGAACTTCAACATATCTTTTTGGGGGACACAATTTAACATATAACACATGTCAAAGGAGAATTAAGGTTCAAAATGGAATTAAGGTCGTTAATCAGCTGTCTTTAAAATAGGGAGATAATCCTGTATTAGCTAGTTGGACTGGATGTAATTGTAAGGGACTCAAAGTGGAAGAGGGAGGCAGAAAAAGTAAGAATCGGAGAAGATGTGATGACTAAAGCAGAGAACCTGAGAGACAGAAAAGTGGGAAGGACTCAGCCTGAATTTGCTGGCTTTGAAGAAGGAGAAATGGGTCCCTGAGCCAACAAATGGGCGTGAGGGAGGCTATAGAAACTGGAAAATGCAAAAAGAATGCATTCTACCCTAGAGTCTCCAGAAGAAATGCAACCCTGCCAACACCTTGAGTTTAGCCCATTTCAGACTTGTGATCTCTAGAAATTAAAAAAAAATAAAAAGTAAATCCATGTTATTTTAAGCCACTAAGATTGTGGTAATTTGTTACAGCAGTAATAGAAAAATAATGTAATTACTGTGTGAATATTAATAATTTAAGCTCTTTCTTCCTCAAATTTATTATCTACAAATTTGGCACAGTACCATAAACTAACAACTAATACACAAAAAATAATTAGTAGGGCCAGCCCGGTGGCACACTGGAGAGTGCACCGCTTGGGAGCACGGCGGCACTCCCGCCGAGGGTT
>NW_007812817.1:0-949 GCF_000696425.1 Galeopterus variegatus | reverse complement strand
ACACTGCAGCCAGATGACATCTGGGGCTTCTTCACTCACATGCCCAGCTCGGGTGGTTGGAATAACTTGGGGCAGGCTGGGCATCTGTATCTCAAAGATGCCTTTGCACACGGCTAGGTTGGGCTTCTTCATGGCATGTCAGTCTCATAGGTGGTCAGATTTCTTACGTGGTGACGGGCTTCACCCAGTGAGGCTGTTCCAAGAGATGCAGGTGGAACTTCCAGTGCTTCTTAGGATCTGACCTCAGCAGTCACAAGCATCACTTCTGCCTCATTCTACTGCTTCAAACCTGGTCACAGGTCCAGTCCAGATTCCAGGGGAAGAGACCACACAAGCGAATAGATAATGGCTTGTAAGGCTCTTTGGCCTCCATCTTTGGCAACGAGCTACCAGTTTGCTTTTTCAGAGAACTTGCTGACTTCCAGATGCTGATATTCTCACAGGCCAACAAAAATCACACAAACCCAAGTAACATGGCCATGATGCAAATAAATAACTTTATGTGATAATTGCTCATAGCAGAAGGTTTTATATCTTCCTTGAGGAAAATATTTTATTCCAGAAATCTGAATAGAATGTTACTGACAAAAGTTCACTTTGATTGTAAGGATAATAGTTATTTGATATGTTTGTGTATGTTTAATATTGAAACTCACACAGAGTGGAGAGTTGATATATGTTGAGAAATAAGCATTTGTTCTGGATAATGTGTGTGCAACACAGGAGTGTGTGTTAAGCCCTGGTCGGGCCTCCTGGATTTAGACAACTCATGGGTCAGCTTCAGGCCCTGAGGGAAGGACTTTCATCCCACATTCCATCTGAATTCTACATCATGTCAGGAGTCCCTGACATTTGTGGTTCGAGCTCCACAGGTGGGCATGTTCACGTATAGTAGGGAGATGCACATTTGGTATTTTACTAAATATGCTTATTTCTACTTACCACAAAC
>NW_007812816.1:0-949 GCF_000696425.1 Galeopterus variegatus | reverse complement strand
AAATTCTGGTCAATACAATATTTCCACATCTACATGTATAGATAAATATAACTTATAAAGTGTATGACCTCAGTATGAATGTTTAGTAACCCATTAATAAAGATATTATGAAGAAATTACAACTAAATGATGTTTGAGTAAAATAGTCAATTTACATAATTTGTTGGAAATTTGCATATACATTTACACATACAGGTGTGTATATATTTGATACTTAATTGCCTATACATATATAAAAATATTTTTTGTCTAAATGAAGCTATATGTGCAGGTTAATCCAGATGTTTCCTTCTGTTTTTGGATTTGGACACTTTTTTTGCCTTAATACTTGTCAACTGATTTACGATGGACTGATGATGACACTGCACTGTCATAGTCAAGGATGCCCTGGAAGAATGAAAATCATCACAGTGGGGAATCTCCAAGGTTACATCTGATGGTCACTGCTGTGGATTGGATGTCCCTCCAAATTCACTGAGACTTGGGCCCCATTGTGACAGTATTGAGAGGGTGGGAAATCCTATCATGGTAATTGAAAGGTGAGGTCTTGAAAAGGTTATTAGATTGTGAGGATTACGCCATAGTAAATGGATGAGTAAGTTAATGGTCTAAAGGTGGTCATGGGTGTGGTTATGAGGACTCTAAAAGGACAGTGCATAAAGTGCTCTCTCTCTCTCTCTCCCTAACTTTCCATGCTTCTGCTATCCAGTGGGTGACATCCTACTTTGCTGTGAAAAGACACTACCCACCAACATGGCTGTACAAGTCCACTTGTGTTGCTATAAGAAAATACCTGAAACTGGATCATTTATAAAGAAAAATGACACACATTGCTTACAGTTTCTGAGGATGGGAAATCCAAAGTCCCTCTGGTGGTGGCAACAGTGACCCAGGGGTCTCACATTGCAAGATGGTAGAAGCAGAGAGAGGAGAGAGAGAGAGAGAGAGA
>NW_007812815.1:0-949 GCF_000696425.1 Galeopterus variegatus | reverse complement strand
TTTTGTACAAAACAAAATGATGTATACTGTTAGCTCCTGCTGGCACTATTCAGCAATATACTCCTGAAGACAGGGTTTTCCAAATCTGCTGGACCTGAGTTCTTCTTAATATAGGTTCCCTGAACCCATTCCAGATTCCCTGAATCTAAATCTCCAGAGGAGTTACCCAGAAATCTTTATTTTTAATAAGCACTGATGATTTGGAAATTACTAATTTAGGGCAGCAAATGACATCATTGTGACTCTAAAGAGTGAATGTAGTTTTCAGTCCACCAATTGATTTGCCCCCATAGTATATGTTTCTCATTTTCCTTTTTTTCCCCCTTATTAAAGAACCTCAACCTAGTTTTTCTACAAGCTCATGAGGTAGCAATGTTCTTAAGTAACACATGGTATCTTAGTCCATTTTCTGTTACTTATAACCAAATACCCAAATTGGGATAATTGATAAAGAAAAGAAGTTTATTTCTTACATTTCTGGAGACTGGGAGTCCAAGGTCAAGGTGCTGCATGGTGAGGGCCTTCTTGCTGGTGAGAGAATTTCTGCAGAGTTCTGAGGAGTGCAGGACATCACAGGGTAAGGTGGCTGAGTGTGCTAGCTCAGGCCTCACTTCCTCTTCTTATAAAGCTGCCAGTCCCAGTCCCATGATAACTTATTAATCCATCAACCCATGCATGGATTAATCTATTTATGATGGCAGAATCCTCACGACCCAATCATCTCTTACAGGCCCCAATTTTCGGTACTGCCACATTGGAAATTAAGTTTCTACGTGAGTTTTAGAGGGTACAAACATTCAAACCACAGCACATGGTAACAAAAAAGAAATATGGAGTCTGACTTGAGTTACTCCATGAATTACAGATAGAGAGTAGACCAAGATATTATTTATGCAGTCTGGAGGCAGAGAGGAGGAAGCTATTTTTTTAAGTGGCATTAAAGTGATTG
>NW_007812814.1:0-949 GCF_000696425.1 Galeopterus variegatus | reverse complement strand
GGGGCGACACTGAGGGTTGCGATCCGTTGCCGGACATGGAAAAAGACAAAAAATAAAAAAAATAAAAAAAAAAAGTAAACAAGTAACCAAGTTAAGCAAGGTAACTAGATGGTGATATGAACTAAGAAAGAAGCAAAGATGATAATACGAAAGCGTGCAATCTCTCTGAGAGGTGAGGTTTAGATTGAGGAATAGCTCCAGCCACATGAAAAAGCCTGAGAAAAGGGTTCTAGTCACAGGGAACAGCAAATGCTAAGTCATCAAGAAGAGAGTTTAAGTCTACTCTAGGAACAGAAGAGAGTCCAGGGTAACTGCAGCATCAGCAGGAAGAAAAGATGTGAAACGAGCTCGATGAGGAAGGCAGGGCCCAGGTAATTGTAAGGAGTTTGCATTTTATTGTAAATGCAATGGGAAACCATTGAACTTCCTGGTTGGACTCAGAGGTTAACAACATAAAACAAAATCCTAAGTACAGTCGTACCTCAGTTTCCATGGAGGACTGGTTCCAGGATCTCCCCTCAGATACCAAAATCCAAGGATGCTCCAGTCTCTTATATAAAATGATGTAGCATTTGCATATAATATAATAACTAATACAGTGTCAACGATGTGTAAATAGTTCTTACACTGTGTTGTTTATGGAATAGGGACAAGAAAAAAAGTATATATTCAGTACAGTCATGATCATCCATTTTTTTTCCCCCAAATATTTTTGATCACCAGTTAGTTGAATCCACAGATGCAGGACTCACAGATACAAAAGGCCTACTATATTTTGAGATGTCAATTAATACTTATAAAGTTTACGGATTATTTTGTGGAAGATTTTTTTCATCATAATATCTAACATTTTTTTTCCACATTCTGTCTCATTCTTGAAGATATGAGAAGATCTTAATTATAAAGTTAAGTATAACCATTACTTGAAAAAATATTATTTGAAAAATTA
>NW_007812813.1:0-949 GCF_000696425.1 Galeopterus variegatus | reverse complement strand
AACGATAACAAATCATCAAGAGTAAGATAAACTGTCCTTACCTCAGTATTATCTGAAATGAAAATGGATCCTTATAAAGGCTTATCATAGTAATTTGCCCAAAGCTTAACCAATATTTCTCCTTTTAGGATCATCCTTTGTTGATGAAGACCAAACACATTTCAGCCTGTCTGACACTGAAGTCTGAGCCAGAGCATAGAGATACCCAACTAGTAATGGTGATCATTTACCACCCTTGGGTTGTGAGACCTGGTGTCCATCACAGGGCCATTATTTCCTCCTTCAAGGTCTTTATGAATAGTTATGTGTAAGAGCAACCACAAAGGTTTGACATTATGTGTTTTCAGGTTAGAGCTTTCCTCTTACCAAGACCAGAGTCAACATTTGGCTCTAATTCCCAGGGAGAATCATTTATAGCACAGTATTTAACACATATGGCACTCCGCTCTCAAAGGAATCCAAGAAAATATTGGGGAGGATAAATGGCAGGTAGGTCAAATATAGGCTAAGAAAGGGGTCTGGAGAATAGAGAATCTCATTACAACTTCTAATCTCTGGAGGTTTCTTTTCATACTCAGCCAAATTCTGTTAAAGTTTCAAAGTAGTATTTGTTATTAGTCTTCCTCTGACTACATTTAATAAGGTTTTCTAAAAGCTTTTCTAATGTATTACCTCTTTTCATCTTTACACTTTCTTGTGAAATTTGTAGAATAATATATGATCGTCACTTGGCAGCTGAAGAAATGGAGGTGCAAAAATATTAAGCAGCTTATCCAGGTCATATAATTAATTAATTACAGAACAAGGATAAGACTACAGTTCAACTTCCTAAACCTTATCTCTTCCCACTCAGTGGTGGTCAAAACAGATTTGGATATAATCTTTAAGTTCTACAAAGAATTAAAAACAAAGAGTTACATAGTCCATAATATCTATGGTTTGATTATTT
>NW_007812812.1:0-949 GCF_000696425.1 Galeopterus variegatus | reverse complement strand
GGTTTTTTTTTTTTTTTTTTTTTTTTCAGCTCTTTGAATATATCATTCCATTGTCTCATATCTTGTAAGATTTCTGCTGAGTAATCTACTGTTAGCCTGATGGGGTTTTCCTTACTGGTGAACTGATGCTTTTCTCTTGGGGTTTTAGAATTCTCTCTTGTCTCTGATTTTTGACAGTTTGACTACATTGCATCCTGGAGATGACATTTCAGGATTAAAACTGTTTGGGGATTTTTGAGCCTCTTGGATCTGGAAGTCCCTATCTTTTCTGAAACCCTGAAATTTTTCATCTATTATTTCGTTAAGTAGGTTTTCAATGTCATGGCCCCTTTATCATCTTCAAATTCAGATGCATAACATTTTCAAATATCTCTCTTATTCTGACTTCCTTGTCTTTCTCCTTCACTTAAAAAGACCCTGTGATTACAGCAATTCCATCTGGATAATCCAAGATAATCTCCCCATCTCATGATCCTTAACTGTATCACCTTTGCAAAAACCCATTTCAAGAGTTAGGAAACAGATATCTTTGGAGGACCATTATACTGCCATAATTATTAAGGTATTTATCAAGATTAATTAGGATAATAAATCATTACTCTTAGAATGTATTATAACAAAATATAATCTATTGGTATATTCTGCACACATTCTGAAAGACATTAGGGCACCTAGGCTTTTATAACTTATAAGCAAATTTAGTGATTTATTTTCCAAATGCCATATAAAGTTTATATGTCTGCTTATGTGACTCTGAAATATACCTAGCCTGCAAAGTAGATAGCATATTTATAGACAATTTGAATTTGCTAAATATAGGCCTAAAATTTTTCGTTCTTGGTCTCTGATTTCTCTAACCTATCCTGGATTTCTTGTGGCATCTCCAAATAAATCTACCAATACTAATTTCTAGAGCTATTACCACTCCCAAAGCACTGTGAAAAAAGTT
>NW_007812811.1:0-949 GCF_000696425.1 Galeopterus variegatus | reverse complement strand
TTTTGTGTTCAAACTCCTGCCAATTAAATCGATGCAGGAGATATATATATTTTTTTAAATCTCTCCTTCAAGGAGGAATATCATGAATATAAAATTCCAACATATTTATTCTTGTATGATTTGGCTTTTATCCTTTCAAGGTATGCAAAACTCTTTCGTGTATCTGGCTGTTAGACTTTTGCTTAGGAAATGTGAGGCCTTCACCCAATCACAAACCATATACATTGCTCCATTGTCTCTTTTACACTGAGTCTCCTACTGAATCCAAATCGTCTGAGGAGAGGGGGCGGTACAGGTCCTGTAAGATGAAGGGCGGTACAGATTTGTTTACTCGGCTTTCTTGGGTGCCCTGCTGCTCTCTCAGGAGCAACACTGAATGGGCATCTTTGGTTTCTAATATCATTAGACCTTTTAAAATCACCCACTTTGGATAAGAGGAATGATAAAAATAGAGAAACCATCTAAATAGAAAAAATGGTGCTGATTTTGCCTTATTAGAAAACGCTGCTTGATCTACTCATGAGCTTTGCCTTCTGTTGTGTCCAGTTGAGTTTTAGGGCCCCTGAGGTCTGACAAGGCTAACTCTGCTATTATGTGTCTAGGCAATTCTTCCTTGAACATATCCTTCCCATTCTGGATAGAAAAGGAATCTGGTTACTCACAAAATAATTCAGCAGGAGCCCTAGCTGGCATTCAGCAAATTCTGGTCCCAGAGCAGCCACTCAAGTGTTGCATTTGCACATAGCATAAACCCAACAGACATTGCCTTTTCAAAATATTGTGTTTGGATGACAGAAAGAATTCAAAATTACTCCTCATCCCTTCCTAATGCTCTTTTCCTGTTCCCCAGCCACTCACCCATCACCTCCTCTCTTTTTCCCTCACACGCATTTCTGCTACTAGATCTCTCTGTTGGTAGCCAGGCAACCAGCTCAGATCTGCAGAATGT
>NW_007812810.1:0-949 GCF_000696425.1 Galeopterus variegatus | reverse complement strand
CAGTTCCAAATATAAGAAAAATTTTATCAACCTTCTGAATTTTTGTTTGTAATAATCATCCAGTCTAGATTTTCTATGGTTTCCTCAACACTTCAGTTGTCTTAACTCCCCTTCAGATTATTCTTCAAATACCTTGCTTATCTTTCCCTAATGAAATTTTCATTTTAGTATTGTACCAGTGTTTTTTTATTATCAATATTTTTGAAATAGTAAAATGGCTTGCAATAAAAAAGTTAAGATCAAAGTTATTTAATTTTATATATAAATACATTAAGAATTAGATAATTTGCTAGTTATCTAATGTATTTGCTCTGAAACTCTAATATTTGCTACTAAAGATGATAGATTCTTGGTTTAGCAGTGAGGGTTCAGAGCAGAAAACAGAAAAAATAAATTAAGTGTCCACAAAGAATACATATAATATAAAATAAATACTTACCAAATAATCAAAGGGTCTGAATGAGCAGAAACCAGGGTTGAAGAAGCACTGGATTTTTTACTTCAGAACCACATCATTGGTCTTTTAATCTAGAAGAAAATAGCTATCTCTGCCCTCTACCCCTCTGCTTCTGCCACAGCTAATCTTTGCTCTTGAAGCTTATAACTAGACAGCGTAATGTGAGGTCTGCTTGCTTCAAACACCCACGTTCATCAACACTTTAATTCGGCACTACTCTCCCCATTTCTACCTTCCAAAATAAAAACTACTACACCTTATTAGAGAAACTTAAATGACATTTACTTCCTAGTTCCAAGGATATCTGGAAGATGAAATATTTCGTTTTCAAGCCCATGAGATAGGGGAGAGAAAATTTGGGGCATACGAGGAGCTAAGAAAAGAATAAGAGAACCAAAAGAAAAATCTAACACAGGTAGCTTAGAAAATTACTCTACAAAGGTAGCCAGAAATTTAGCTTAAGTGAGCTTATGGAATAGTAAACAAAATAGT
>NW_007812809.1:0-949 GCF_000696425.1 Galeopterus variegatus | reverse complement strand
TAACAACTAGAACAACAAATAAGTAGTGTACTATTAGATTATAGCCCAAGCATGAAATAAACATCCATGAGTCAAAATTGATAAAAACATATGATTGACTAAATAAACAAATGGAGAATAAACAAATTTCCTGTATCAAAGAATCCCAAATATTTGTGTAGATACTAATGTCTCAAGGAGGTAAAGCAAAACTTCCTTCTAAAAAGTACTGTATAAAAAGAAGGGGGAAATTCAGTTAGTTTTCATTGGAGAAACATGGCAAATACTACCTCTGACATATAATCAAGAGCAATATGATCAATTAAATAATCATATTCATAATATGATGTGATGAGAATCGCACTTTATCTCTGTGGTGTTTCTCTCAAAGCCCCTAATCACTGTCTAATCTTGAAAAAAACCTCAGACAATCCAGTATTGAAAGATGTTTTAGAACATATTCGATCAGTAGTCCTCAAAACTTTCAAGGTTTTCAAAAATAAGGAATGTCTGGAAATTGCCACAGTGTAGAAGATCCCAGGGACAAATGACTACTTAATAAAATGTGGATTGTGGATGGAATACTCTGGGACAAAAAGAAGTATATTAGATAAAAACAAAACAACAAAACAAAAAGATCCAAATCCAAATGAAGTATGTACTTTATTTAAAAACAATGTATCAATATTGGTTCAACATTGATATCAATAGCTGGTACAAATGCACTATGCAAATGGAAAATATTAATAATAAGAGAAACTGGGGGTGAGTTGTAAGGGAATTCTTCGAACTATCTTTGCAAATTTTCTGTAAATCTAAAACTATTCTAATATAAAGGTTTATATAAAAACATTTTTATACTGATTTGTAATAGTTTCCTTTTTATTTTAAGTATGTAATTAAGTAACCTATATATAGTTCACCAAATGTTATTCTTTTGTAAGTTTAATCCTGAAAGTAGCATAGTAAG
>NW_007812808.1:0-949 GCF_000696425.1 Galeopterus variegatus | reverse complement strand
TCTAGACTAAGTCACCCAACTTGCCTGGAATGCCCAATTGACTGGTGAGCTGGAGAGTGATGCTTAGAAGGGACGTTTCACCTGCACCACCATAGGAAACTTTTCTTCTTTTCTCAGCCTCCTGGACAGAAGATGAGAAAGAAGTATTCTATTCTTAAAATGGAACTTTGCAGTAAGTTTGTATCTCATAAAGAAATTCCTTTCCATTATTTCTAGTTTGAGATTTAATGAACAGTTGTAGCAAAATCAGATTAGCTGTATACACTCCTATTATAGTAGAATGTGTGTATCTTACATCTAACTTTAAGCTATTATCCATTCTTTGCATTCCTTCTTTCGGAGGTTAATTAAACCCATGTTGTGGTCAGCACTTACTTTGTTTGGCAGAGTGTTTAACATTTGGTTTAAGATGACTAGATGCAAAGTAAAAGGGTAGAAATCTCTTTAAATTGATAGACCTTCAGACTCAATTGTTGTAGAATAAAACAATGGTGAAATTAACAATGTAAAAAAATAATCTCCATTCCCCTTCTATTAAACACAAAATGGCATGTAACAATGGACACAAAAGCACTAAGAAAACATTGAACATGGGTAAATGTACAAACAGGATTACAAAGCTGCGCGTTGACCAACCAAGCAGATTAATGGGTGATGTATATCTGGCTATCTCAAGGTTCTGAAGGTGTACCAGAGCAAGATAATAAAATTGCTTGTCAGGTAATCTGATTTGAGAATTCCAGTCATCTGTGAGCTGGTGTGTGGGCTAATAAGCCAGGAGTTTGCCAAGACTCATTATTTTTTAATCTGTTCTACTCTCTACATCTGTCTCTGCAGGATATGTTAGACAAAGTGTTCTGCATCAAGCTAGAGGTGGGGAACCTGTGAGAGTGCTTGGGGTACAAGGAATTGCTGAGGCACAGCTCCAGATTCAGTTGAACATTTTTCA
>NW_007812807.1:0-949 GCF_000696425.1 Galeopterus variegatus | reverse complement strand
AGCCCCCATGATTGGATTAGTGCCCTCACAAGAAGAGAGACATGAGAGCCGGCTTTCTCTCACTCTCTAGGTCATGTGAGGATACAGTGAAAAAGTAGCTGCCTTCAAGCTAGGGAGCAGGCCCTCTCCAGACTTCTTAGCCTCTGAAACTGAGAGAAATAAATGGTTGTTTTATTTTTAATCTACACAGTCTATAGTGTTTGTGTTACAACAGCTCAAACTGACTAAAACAGAATATAACCCTTGATTGGGCTAAATATTTTGATGGGGATGCATTTATAAGAAATTCTGTATTTAACCTTTGCTAATCCAGAAGAATTTGTGACAGTTTTGTTGCTTGACTAAAACTTGAACTTAATAGTTTCCCTTATTTAATGTGATTGAGATATAGATTTTTTTTTTCTGAAATAATATAAGGGAAGGAATCCAAAGTTTAAGGGACATGGAAATGTGGAAGGAAGTCAGTATTCAAGGCTTGCATATTAGTCCCTTCCCCACAATATCCTCCAGGGGGGCCCAGAAGACAATTGGCTCATGAAGGCATGAGATATACATTAGTAATGAGAGAACTGGTGTCCTTGGCATGCTCTGTGCTCGCTTCCTATTTAGGCTGGGTATGAGGAGGGGAGAAAACTCTCTGACTTCAATGGGGATGATAGAATCCCAGAGGAACAACAGACAGTTGGCACACCTTTGGGCAAGGTGAGGGTATTTACTATAATGAGCAGCAAGGATGTAGTGGAAATCAGGCTATTTGGAACTATAAGGAACTTCTGAGGTTACTAATTGATTACAAGTCATCTAGAAATAAAATAGATGGTTGGCCTGACAAATATTGCTTGTTCCACACAAAACAAACAAACTGGTTCTGTTGGGTTTTAATTGCTATCATGGAGAATCATGGCCACTCACCTCGTTTTCATATCATAGCCATTTCACAGACATGAAA
>NW_007812806.1:0-949 GCF_000696425.1 Galeopterus variegatus | reverse complement strand
AAAAATATACTTCAATTTATTTGTGTCTTCTTCAATTTCTTTTACCAATATTTCACAGTTTTTAGTGTATAGGTCTTGCACCTCTCTGGTTAAAAATATTTTTAAATATCTTATCTTTCTCTGGCTATTTTAAGTGAAATCATTCTCTGAATTTATTTATCAGATAGTTTGTTGTTAGTGTATTAAAATGATGCTGATTTTCATGTGTTGATTTTATATCCTGCAACTTTATTGTATTTGTTTATTCTAGCAAGTTTTGGTGGAGTCTTTAGAGTTTTCTATATATATAAGATCATGTCATCAGCAAACAGTGACAATTTGACTTCTTCCTTTCCTAATGGACTGCCTTTTATTCTTTCTCTTGCCTAATTGCTCTGTCATGGACTTCCAGTACTATATTGGATAGAAGTAGCAAGAGTGGGCATCCTTGTCTTATTCCAGATCTTAGAAAAAAGGCTTTACAATTTTCACTATTCAATATAATGTTAGCTTTAGGTCTGTCATATATAGCCTCTATTGTGTTGAGATAACGTTCCTTCTATTCCTAATCTGGTGAAAGTCTTTATCACCAAAGGATGTTGAATTTGTCATATCAAATGATATGATCATATGTTTTTTGCCCCTCATTCCATTAATGTGATGTGTCAAACTTGATTTGCATATGTTGAGCCATCACTGAATCTGAGAAAAATCCCACTTGATCATGGTAAATAATTCCTGTAATATGCTGTTGAATATGGTTTGCTGTTATTTTAAGAATTTTTGCATCTATATTCATCAAGGATATTGGCCTGCAACTTTCTTTTCTTGTGATATCCTTGTCTAGCATTGGTTTCAAGGTAATGTTGTTCTCACAAAAAGAGTTTGGAAGTATTCCCTCCTCTTTGGTGTTTGGAAGAGTTTGAGAATGATTGGTATTAGTTCTTTAAATGTCTGGTAGAATTCAGTA
>NW_007812805.1:0-949 GCF_000696425.1 Galeopterus variegatus | reverse complement strand
CCAGAAACACTCTCTAGAGGTTGAGCTTTTAGAAGGAAGATTAACACTAAGGGAACAAGCAGCAGAATGTGTTTCTCACACCTAGGCTGTAGGAATTCAGGTTTGCAAGTTCTATGGTGAAGCCCATTGAAGCCTTCATTGGAAATGGCTTCTGCGAATTCTGTTTCAACATCTCCGTGAAAAAGCATCAGGGAAGCTTGCCTGCTTCAAATCCAGCATAAATCACTGAACCGAAGAAGTTGTAGTTGGAAGAGAGGTAGAGCTCCGTACAGTTTAGCTTCTGAAAGTCTATGAGAATTCACAGTGCAAAAGCCATTCAAACAGGTTTCGAAAAGGTTGTTGTATACCTCTGCCAGAAACAGTCACTTTGAGGAGCTTTTAGAAGAAAGCTTAACTCTATGGGAACAAGTAGCAGAATGTGCTTCTCACATTTATCCTGTAGGAATTCAGGATTGCAAGTTCTATGGTGAAGCCCATTGGAGACTTCGTTGGAAACGGGTTTTGAAAATTCTGTGTCCCAACCCGTGGGATATTCAATGCAGACCCTGGAGGGGGGAGTGGGAATGGGAAAGGAGCAAGAGATGCAAGAAATGGGAGACAAGACAGTATTCTGATCAGGTCTCGTTTATTAGTTTGAAAGTTACAGCTTATATAGGGAAAAAGCCGGCATGCTGCAAAAGGTCTGGAATGTAAAGATATGATAACATCTTGAGGAGAAAAAAAGACAGGACATTCAAAGTAAAGGTTGCTGCCCAGAATGTTTATGTTTAAACAGTTTCTGTTGAAGGATACAAAGTCACTTGCAAATTAACTTGCATAGCTAGGAGCAAGCAGTTTCTGGCACAAGAAGATTACGAGGCAACTGTCATGGCCACACAAAGAGGGGGGTGGGCCTGCTCGCTCCCAACATATACCCCTTTCTGATTTTATAAAATTTGCATAGCCCTGG
>NW_007812804.1:0-949 GCF_000696425.1 Galeopterus variegatus | reverse complement strand
AAAAAAAAAAAAAAGATGGTCTGCTATCTCTCTTAAATTTTCTTCATTTTTAAAATTTGTGGGGGTTTTTTTGTTTGTTTGTTTGTTTTGGTCCACTTGGGTTATTTCAAAAAGGCCATCTTCAAGATCAGAAATTCTTTCTTCTGCTTGTTCTAGCCTGCTGTTTAAGCTCTCTGTTGTGTTTTTTATTTCGTTAAAAGAATCCTTCAGCTTCACAAACTCTGCTATGTTCTTTTTTAGGGCATTAATTTCTTTGTACATTTCAGGTCCTGGATAGTTTTTGTCATTTTGTTGTGTCACTTGAGTCTTTTTGTATCTCATTGAGTTTCCATAGAATTGTTGCTCTAAATTCCTTTTCAGTCATTTCAAGGATTTTCTGTTCTATAGGATCTGGTATTTAAGACTTATTACATTCCTTTGGTGGTGTCATATTTACTTATTTTTTCATATTTCTAGTATCCCTACATTGGTGTTTAGTCATCTGGTAGAGAAGTTGCTTTTTCTCATACTCTGGAGTGGAATCTGTGGGGATGGAGTTCCTCTCGTGGATGTGTTTTATAATGAGGGTTGAATGGGATGTTTTAGTATTGGTTCCAGGTCAATGAAATAGTGTAGCCTCCATGTAGATACTTTGGCTGAATTCAGTGTTAGAGTGGCATGAAAGTGCCCTTGTAACCTAATCCCTGGGACACTTTGTTTTTCCTTGCTGAGGTTGGTGAAACTATGTTGGCTCCAACATATGTTGAACAAGCTCTCAAATTTTGGGGGTAGTGCCTTGGAGTCTTGTCACTCTTAAGTTATGGTGGGTGTTCTTGGGCAGGATTGTTGGAATCCTGGCTAGCTCACCCAGACCCTGATGGGTGTACTGGGGTCCACTAGTGCTCCTTGATTGAATGGGTGACTCTGGGTGGGTTTTTTCTTTTCTCTTTCCTCTTTCCCTAGGCTCCAC
>NW_007812803.1:0-949 GCF_000696425.1 Galeopterus variegatus | reverse complement strand
GCAGCTGGATGGTATAGGGATCAAACCTGTCTTTTTAATACAGAATACTTTCTGTATTCTCTAGAATTTCCAGAATAACGTACTATTTTAAATAACGAGCTGAAACAAAAAATGATAAGCTTACACTCTGGAAATATACTAGCTGAATTTTATTTGTACTTTCTAAAAACACTGATTACCAAATAAAGGTTATTAAGCTTAACAGACCTTGGTTTACTCATGAGGGAATTTAATGAAATATATACCTTAATATCAATAAAATGTCAATAGGCTTCCTTAAACCAAAAAAATGAGAAAAATCTCATCTTTCCACCCTGCCTCTAAATTCTTTCTAGTGACTAAACACTATACTATTTGGCTTTATAAAACCAGTCCTCCAAACTGTAAAGAAAATCAAATTTTATTCAACTATGTTATATATATCATTTATAATGAAGTTTTGTTATGTAGCCAACTATTTAGCTATCTTTACCTTTAATTTCTCTTCATTTTTACTTCTGGCACTCAGTAGCTCAGTGTTCGATTTCTTTTCTAGTAACAAGCACTTTGGCACTTGCCTTGTCTCAAAAGTTTTTCTTTCACTAACAGTCTCTACATCAGAATCTTCAATCACTTCTGATTTATTCTTTTGAGTGAATGGTGGTTTGTTTTCCAGAGACAATTTTCTGAGAGAGGATTTTTTTCTAATAACAAAAAATGCCGCTCCACCCTGGAGTGTAACTTGTGGTTTTATTTTTCGGCTTAGAACCCGAGGAGCATTCAGATTATCTTCAGCTGAATAACAATTATTCCCTTTCTCCACAATTGGCTTATAGGCCACTTGATTTTGCTTGGAATTTTTAGAATTCCTTGATACAGGCTTGATGTTCTTATATTTTGGTTGATATTTAGCAGTTAAACTCTTCTGCGGCTTTTTGTTCCTCTTCTTGGAGCAGACTGGTTTTCCCTG
>NW_007812802.1:0-949 GCF_000696425.1 Galeopterus variegatus | reverse complement strand
AGGATAAACATAACATAAAACTGACCATTTTAACCACTTTTAAGTGTACAGTTCAGTGGCATTAAGTACATTCACTGATGTTTTTTGTTTTGTTTTTAATGGATGTGGCAGGTTATTTCAAAATGTGCAGGCAGACAAAACTTAAATACATTCAACTTATAAATATGCTAAAAATGTTCACCATTGCCCAGGCATCTTACCACAACTGTGGTCTTGTTTAAAGCAACAGCAACATAAAAACCAGACGTTGGAGTGCTTCACCAAAATGTGGGTTTTAAGAAGGGAACCAGCTGTGAGGAACCCAGTTAGAGCGGTGGACACTGCCCTGACCCTAGGGTGGGGATGAGAGGTAGGAATGGGAGGGGGAGACAGTGCAGGGTGGTTCCCTGCACCTAATTACGTGTCTTTACACTGCCTGACTGCTTTTCTTTTTCCTCCACTGTCTGAAATTCGAAGTTTCAAGATGATTTGGGTTAACCATCAGCCTATTTTAAAAATATGAGTGTTCCCATGAGTCTTAGGAGGCTCTATTCATTCATACATTATTGTAATTTGCTCATTTTACCATCTTAAAAAATCACTTGTAAAGCCAGCTTCTGCAGCTTTGGCCTGCATCTCTCTCTGTGGGGTTAATTACCCTAGGAAAGAGACATCATTCTGCCTCTGCCCTGAACTGTACACAAAACTTGCTTCTAGCAGGGACTCTCCCACACACGTATGTTGACCTGCACAAAGTTGATACAGACACAGATAAACTTCGCATCCCATTTCAGGTTCAGCTGAAACATACTTGTAATAACTCATGTATTTTTCACATTTTTATTTCATGCATTTGCCCTTGTGGTCAGGATGGGGCAGAGGGTAGAAGAAGAAAGAGGAGAGGAAGGTGATGTTGGGGCCTGAAGCACTTTGAATGTTAGTGCAGGCCTGGGTACAGGATGAGGATGGG
>NW_007812801.1:0-949 GCF_000696425.1 Galeopterus variegatus | reverse complement strand
GGGGTTTGTGTCAGGAACTGGGCTGGATTTGAAGTTTGTTGTTGCTATGGTTACCCCGGTTGCATTAAGTCCTTCAAATTCCTCTAGAGAAAACTGTGTTTAGGGCCAATTCTCTGAGGAGATTTGGTTCTCCCCTTTGCGCAGTTACCCAGAAACAATTTGTTTCTTACAGCTCTCCCTGCTATAGTCCATTGTTGGGTTTGTTTTGGTTTTTTGTGTTGTTTTGTTTTGTTTTTTTAACTGGAGTCTTGTTAGCACGTGATGGGGTGTGAAAGAGGGAGGTATTTTCCGACATCCTGTTTAAGCTCAGTCTTAGGCACGCTTTGTGAACCTGGGTCTGGGGGCTGAACTGGCCCACCTCCAGCAGTGGAGCTTTGCTTTCTTTCTTCTCTTCCCAGCTACAGGTGTTTTCACCAGGACACTCAAGCTTCAGTTTTTGTTGCCTTTCCCCACTGGAGATAAGGACTTTTGTTCCCTTAGGGGAGAAAGGAGAAATTGATCTTGAGTAGAGCCTGAGAAGTAGTTGCTGTTCTAGTCCAGCCAGCACCAATGCGGCTCTCATGAGATTCTCTCTAATCTTCTCTAAGAATGCCTGGTGAGGCTTCCGGAGGAATCAAATGTGAGAGATGTACACCTCCTCCGTCTGCAGCCTTCAGGGGCTCTACTTTCTCAGGCCAACCCACACTTGGTCTTTAGCAACTCATTAAAAATTTCTAGCCAAATCATTTTAATGATTTATGTGGCATTGGGTTGCTTCTGCTTTAAGTAAGTAAATGTGCAAATCCTGTTTTTCCTCGCAGGAGACTCTCTCCAGATTCGCACTTAGCTGCTTGACCATCAGTTTGCTGATGGGGTCAAGATATTACTAGGAGAACACTACCAGAACACTGAATGCACAGGTGCTATGATAAATCTTTGGATAAAGTTATAGTTTGCATTTTATCTAGCT
>NW_007812800.1:0-949 GCF_000696425.1 Galeopterus variegatus | reverse complement strand
AAATGTAATGAGTGTGGAAAAGGCTTTACTGGGAGCTCAAATCTTACTCAACATAAGAAAATTCATACTGGTGAGAAACCGTATAAATGCAGTGTATGTGGCAAGGCGTTTAGTCAAAATTCAAGTCTTATAGTTCATCTGAGAATTCATACTGGGGAGAAACCTTACAAATGTAATGAATGTGGCAAAACCTTTAAGCAGTACTCTAGTCTCAACAGACATCAGAATATACATCTTAGCATGAAAACACAAACATATGTATAGTAAGGCTTTTATCATATGTTCACATCTTTTGAATAATGAGAATAAATATTCATACTCAAGAGAAACCTTATAAATGTTATAAACGTAGCAAGGCCTTTAGACAATGGCCTGGCCTAAGAGTTCACCAAAGAATTTATAGTGGAGAGAAGGTTTACAAACTTAATTACTGTGGTAAGTTGTTTAGACAGGTTTCACAATGAACTATGTATTAGAGAATTCATACTAGGGAGAATTAAGTCCGTTCCTTTTCAAAGATTAATCAAATCAGATGTTACACTCTGTAATCAAAAGTGAGACTCGCGGGCCGGCCCGGTGGCGCACTGGATAGTGCGCCGCTTGGGAAGCGCGGCGGCGCTCCCGCCCGAGGGTTCGGATCCCACATACGGACCGGTTCCCGCTCACTGGCTGAGCGAGGTGCAGGAAGCAACACCGAGGGTTGTGATCCTGTTGCCGGTCCCCGGTCCGGTACGGGGGCGACACTGAGGGTTGCGATCCGTTGCCGGACATGGAAAAAGACAAAAGAAAAAAGAAAAAAAAAAGTGAGACTCGTGATGATGGATGCCAAAGAAGTGAGACGTCTGTCAAAAGCTTCAATTATCTTCAATTTATAAAATATTTTTATTATATTAGATTTCTTGAAAAAGTACATTATTGATGACTTTTTCATCCTGAGTTAAAAAAATCT
>NW_007812799.1:0-949 GCF_000696425.1 Galeopterus variegatus | reverse complement strand
AGTAAAATGTCTCCTTCACATTTTTGTGCAGGAAAATGAATAATTCTATTCTTATTCCTCTTTTATACTCTTAGTTGGCCTAAAGAAGTAAAAATTAATTGTTGCTTTATTGTTGTTCAGTATAAGAGAATATCCATTTTCCCTTGATTTCCTAATCATTCTATCACACTTGTCAACAATTTCCAAACTGTAGATGCTGCCAAGTAAGTATTCTATCACACTTGTCAACAATTTCCAAACTGTAGATGCTGCCACGTAAGTCTATTTTTGTTTCTCTTATATTTTGTGTAGATCATTACACCCCATTTTATGTGAAGCTCAGTAATGCTGTGCCTTCCTCAGCACAAAAGAGAACATTCTCTTCTACTATATCATGTACGTTTATGCACTGACTCTTCTAATAACTCAAAAGGAAATGTCTTTTGTCACCTAAAACGGATCGTACCACTTTTGAAGACTATTTGACTACCATTACAAGATGTAAGTCCCTTTAAAACCCAGCCATAGATTCTTTCCTTTCTTATACACATATCAATATATTTGTAATTTAGAAAATAATATCAACTGTTTCCTCCTTCTTCAGGGTGCAATATCACTGCTTAGATATCATTGTTTTACAACTATATTGATTTAATTGCAATAATCCAAATAAAATGAAAACACATAGCCATTAATCTTGTAGCTTTATAGATAGAAATTTTATTCTACAAATAATTTGTTGAAAATGAAGATCTTTTCTCTAACATTGACTTCTCTTCTTTTATGACAGATACCATTGCATAGTGAAAATATACCAAAAATCTAATTGGGGGGAGCAAGATGGCGACGGGTCTGGAGTGGGCGTGCCAGAGGACAGAGCAAGCCTGAGAAGTGTGCGCTGTGCTGCCATAGTACTATTTGCATTTCCAAGAGCAACAAAAAACAAATAAATCACTGATCAACTAATCTA
>NW_007812798.1:0-949 GCF_000696425.1 Galeopterus variegatus | reverse complement strand
CAGGATTCACATACTAGAGTATTCAGAGCAGCATTGTTTATAAACCCTCAAATTGCAAACACCACAAATTTTTATCTACATACTGTGTATTGAAAACAAATGAAAACACGGATGAATCTTAAAAACATTATGTTCAGCAAAAGCCAGATATGAAGGAGCGTATAGTAGAAGATTCTATTTATATAATATTCCTCGTAAGCTAAGATAGGATATTTTCTTAACACAATAAGGAATATCATTTTGAAACCAAACCCAACATCACAATTAACAGTTCCCTGACAGTGCAGCACTGACTTACTCTTTTATAAGATGTTAGTAATGTTTTTCAGAAATAGTGTTCTGTGGACAAATATGTTGGAAAAAGTTGCATACGTTCTCCACCTCTAGGAGACTGTCAGTACACATCACATACTAAAGGCTATGCAAGTTCATTTACTAATGAAATCTGTCTCATTTTGGTTAATTCAGAGTTCCAGAAAATTTATCTGGAAACCTCAGTCTCTATTTTTTTTGTAGGAAACCAATTTGCATCTCATAGGATAATGGTTTGGAACATAATTTGAAAATTCTGAACCAGACATATTCTTCTTAACGCTGGGAACAATACAAGAATGCCCACTGACATCATAATTATTTAACATTGTTCTGGAAGTTCTACTTAATGTAATAACAGAAGCCCAGAAGTAGGGTAAAGGAAGATATTAATACTGAAACATAGGGGGAAAATCATTATTATTTATAGATGGTATTGTAGTCTTTCTTGCAAACACAACAAACCAGAGAAAAACTATTAGAACTAACAGGAGAATTAAAAATGATAGCTGACTACAACATGGATATACAAAATCACCAACAATACATAAACAAAACAAAACAACAACAAAAAACCAGAACTACAATAGAAATAAATCTAATGTCAAATAGCAACCAAAATGTAAATACCTAGGGG
>NW_007812797.1:0-949 GCF_000696425.1 Galeopterus variegatus | reverse complement strand
AGTTTAGGCTGTGAAGACACCACTTTCTACCTATACAACCTTGTGTGATCTACTTGATTTCTGTGTGCCTCAGTTTCCTCACTTGTAAAAGGTGGGGAGGTTAATCACAGCATTTACCTCCTGTGGTTATAATTTCCTCACTTGTAAAAGGTGGGGAGGTTAATCACAGCATTCACCTCCTGTGGTTATAATGAATAGCAAGTTCAATCCATGTAAGGTGCTTAAAAGTTTCTGATTTCTTAGTAAGTAATAGCTTTTATCATCGTCGTCATCATCGTCAATCACAGGAAAGCATATAGCCTCTTATCCTGCCCTCCACTGACGGGGAGTCAGGGAGGAACCTCAGGAGAGGGGTTGTGAGTGGCCAGGATCTCCGGCCTGCTTCTCCCGATGCCCTAAGAAGGTGCCATGAGCCCTGCACAGACAGGAGGCTGCAGGCCGAATCTGTTTCTGCTCCTGCAGAGACCATTGTCCACATGCAATCACGGCTCTGTGGAGGGCATGTGCATCCCAAAATGCAGATAGAAACCCTCCCTGCCGTTGTCTAACAGTGGGATTTGTGAAGGAAGGACAAAAAGGACTTTTAGGTTTCTCTTGAGAATTTTCCTTCCATTTCATGTATATAAAAACTTTATATGAAATATTCTAAAATGTTAATATTGACGAAACTCCGAAGTGTCCTGTCCCCACACTGGAACGCATTTGAATGTGTGTATTTGGCAGTGTTTGAAAGTCACTTTAAATCACCCCATTCCAACCAAAGAAAGGATGTTGCTGAGGGTGGAAGTGAGGGGTGGGCCTGGAGCTCTGAGTCTGATCTATGACTGTCAAGGCAGTGGACACTGCACATCCACGCTTGATAGGAACCATAGTTGTATTGACCTCAAAAATTCCATTTGCCTTAAATCTGATTTAGTCTTGCAACTAAAAGGAAGCTCAGCTTAGTTGA
>NW_007812796.1:0-949 GCF_000696425.1 Galeopterus variegatus | reverse complement strand
AGCATCAATAAACTGTTCTGTAAATAGTCTTTTCCTAATAGAATTTACCATAATTTTTTTTATAGCTATAATACATACCTTAGACTATAAGCTACAAATTTTTAAGAGAAGACATTTTGGTAATCAACAGGACAATATTGAGTAAGTCCATTTTTAAGGCCTTGTTATTGCAAAGTGTTGGGAAAATGGAACAATTTGGTCAGGCTCCCCTTGCCTCAGGGCCGGATATGGGTGGTTCTGTAAACATTGTGTGTGGGGGGGTGGAGTGAGTGTGCCCAAACAGCGCCACTTTGGCTGGTGTTTACTGCCTCGGGCACCCGCCCTGCGCAGCCATGTTTCTTCCAGACCTGCAGCTTCCAAGGACCATGTGGCCGGTTACCTAGCTCAGAGAACTGCGTGAAGGGGTCTGGTGACCCACCCTGGTGTGTGAAGGGTTTGTGACCCAGTCTGTGAATTGGCTTGAGGGGTCTGGGAGCTCCAGACCCAGCCCTAGCTCAACCATCGGCCCAGTCAGCGCAGGATTACTGGCAGGTTAAAGAGCCATGACAACTAGCATGGTCGCCTAGCTTTACAATTGGCATCATGAACACAGGATTAAGAGCTAGACAATTAGTGCTGTGAGGATTCCAGGCCTTAGCCATAGCCTCACAGTAGCCAGACACAAAGATATGTTTTCCTAAGCTAAAGGTTATTAAATGGGCTGGAACAGAAATACCTCAGTTTTGCATGTGTCAAAACAAACAAAAAAGGGAGTAATACCAATAAATTCACCAAAAAGGAAATACAAAGATATCCTATCAGTATATTGACACTTGGAGGGGCTGCGTATTAAGGGGCGAAAGTTAGGTTTCAAGCTAAGAAGGGGGAAAACTGGGCCTTCCACTTACGTCCCTAAATTGATGCTCTGGTGGCATGATTTGACTATGATGGATGGCCAGAGCTCTGTCAT
>NW_007812795.1:0-949 GCF_000696425.1 Galeopterus variegatus | reverse complement strand
ATTTACACACTTTGATATTTGCTTTTTCTTGCTTAACCTTATGGCTGTGAAATTTCATGATATTGTTCTGAGTATGGGTAGTTAAGGATTTTTTTTCTCATTCTCTATAGCATTTAGTTGAATTAATACAACAAGAATATTTGTATTTGATGCACATATTGGTTATTTTCAGTTTTAGGCAATTAGAAATAGTGTTGTTCTGAAAATTTTTGTCTCTTTGATGCAAATATGTTTATATTGAGTATATACCAAGGAAGGTTTTATACTTCCAAAGAGGTTTCCAAAGGTTTTGATCAACTTTACAGTCATACTCAGCAATTATAAAATTTGTTAAGTCCGTATTCTTGCCAACACTTGATTTTATCAATTTAAATTCTTTTTTAAGTTTGTTCATTAGATGTTGCTTTGAACTACCGGATTTGTCACCCCACTTCCCCTGGGTGATGGTGGCACAAAGGATTACTCAAAGCCCATCTCTTCTGAGTAGTGAGAAGCCCTGAAGTGGTTAACTTCCCCAGAACCCTCAAGCAAGAGGCATCCCTTCTTTGGGAAAGTAAACCCAAATCAAGGTTCTTTTCCTGCATTTATTTTCCAGACCAGGAAGTTACAGGAAGAGAACATAGGTGTGGTTATGGTTTAATAATATAGGCTGGTAACTTTCAGTGAAACACACCAGATGACATTTCAGTAAGGCAATTAAGTCATCCTATCAACAAAAGTTTGATCTTAGCAAACATTCCCTTCTCACAGCAATTTCTCAGTATCTTTACATCTCAATCAGTAATTTGTCTGTCTTTGAGCCAGAAACCTTGCTGTGTTACAAATCTTTATCTTACAACAGAGACTTTACAGCCTGAGGAAAATTTTCTGTCCTTTACAAGGTCAATGTTTGAGACTGCAAGGCTTTGGAAAACCAGGCCTTGTGGAGTACATTTGCTTTATAATATAT
>NW_007812794.1:0-949 GCF_000696425.1 Galeopterus variegatus | reverse complement strand
GGGATCCGAACCCTCGGCGGGAGCGCCGCCGTGCTCCCAAGCGGCACACTGTAGCAGTGCGACACCGGGCCGGCCCTAGCACAGGCTTATTTTGCACACGAGCTTCCCACCCCTGTACCCAGGGAAGAGGGGCCACTCTCCTTAGCTTTAGGCGTTTTCGGTTCCTTAATCTGATGCAGTTTATATTGCCTCGCTATGGCCACTCTTTGCGCCTGTCGCACTAGCGAAGGGCTGGGACCTCTTCCCCAAAGCCAGGGCTCTGTTCACAACTGACAAGCTCCACACCAGACTGTGATGGCACCTCCGTTGGAATTGCTAGCTGGCTAGACTGTCAGGGTTCCAGTGTTAGGGAATAGTTGTCATGTCTGCCTTAGCTGCCTGGTGCAAGCCTAGATGTGACATTAATCCTCTGACAGGAGGGGTCGCCAACCACCCTGGGAACCTTTGCATGGAATGAAGTAGAGGGTGACCCTTGGGATATCTGAGAATAGCTGTGACAATGCTCAGAAAGGAACTAGGGTTACTGCCGCTAGCACCTGGGCTCAGGCCTCTGTCCCCACGCGGGTGGCTGCAGCCATGTTCTCCCTTCCAAACTTCCTTCAAATTTGTATGTGTTTTGGTTCCATTTGGTGATAGCTCAATTAGTGCCAGCCTAAGAGAGGGACCTGGTTGTGGCAATAGGTCTTCTACCTCTATCCCATCCCCAAATGCCCACATGCATTCAGGACACAGGGCCCAGCTGCCACTGAAGGCCATGGGCCAGCAACGGGCCTCCACGGTGGCTGGCAGCTCACCTTTATTCTACCCTTCCCACCTTCCACCAAAGTGCAAGTCATTCTTGACAGCCCTTGTGACTCCAAACAAACTGGACCAGGCAATAAACAGTAGGTCTGGGGCCGGCCCGGTGGCGCACTGCTACAGTGCGCCGCTTGGGAGCGCGGTGGCGCTC
>NW_007812793.1:0-949 GCF_000696425.1 Galeopterus variegatus | reverse complement strand
ATATATATTTTTTCTTGTTGTTAAAGTAAAATGCAGTTAAGTACATGAAAAGATGCTCAACGTCATTGCCATTAGGGAAATGCAAATTAAAACCACAACGAGATATCATTTCACACCCACTAGAACAGCCATAAGAGATAAGATGGGCAATAACCAGTGTCGGGGAGCATGTGCAGAGGCAGGGACCCTCATACACTGCTGGTGGGGTGTAAAATGGTGCAGCCACTTTGGAAAACAGTTTGGTAGTTTCTCAGAAACTTAAATATAAAACTAGGGCCGAGCCTGTGGCGCACTTGGGAGAGTGAGGTGCTGGGAGTGCAGCAGCGCTCCCGCCGCTGGTTTGGATCCTATATAGGGATGACCTGTGCGCTCACAGCGCTCACTGGCTGCGCGCGGTGCGGCCGGTCTCAAAAAGGACAAAAAAATTAAAAAATTTAAAAAAACTTAAATATAAAACTACCATATGACCCAGCAAGTCCTCTCCTAGGTATCCTCTACTCAAGAGGAGTGAAAGCAGATGTCCACACACAGACTGTCACGTGAACGGTCACAGCAGCATTATTCACAATAGCCCCAAACTGGATGCCTCCTACATGCCCATCAACTGGTGAATGGATCAACTAAATGTGGCATATCCATACCGTAGAATATTACTCAGCAGTTACAGGGGCCAAACTACTGACTCACGCTACATCATGGAGGAACTTGAAAACATCACGCTAAGTACAAGACACCAGACACGAGAAACCACATATTGCATGATTCCATTTGTATGAAATGTCCAGAAAAGGCAAAAATATGGAGACAGAAAATAGATTAGTGGTGGCCAGTGGCTGCAGGTGGTGGGAACAGAGATTAACAGTAAATAGGCTTGAGGGATATTATAGGGGGATGAAAATGTTACAGAACTGATTTATCATGATGGTTGCACTCCTTGGCAAAGTTACTA
>NW_007812792.1:0-949 GCF_000696425.1 Galeopterus variegatus | reverse complement strand
GGGCCATAATAATCATATACATTGTATATTGACAAAATTAAAATTTAACGGAAAAAAAAAAGAATTCCATGACAAGCCCACCATCAATATCATCCTGAATGGGGAACCTGAAGGCTTTTCCCTTAAGAACAGGAATAAGACAAGGATGAACACTCTCACCACTCCTATTTAACACAGTACTGGAGGTACTAGCCAGAGCAATCAGGCAAGAGAAAGAAATAAAGGGCATCCAGATTGGAAAAAGATGAAGTCAAACTGTCCCTATTTACAGATGACATGATACTATATAGAGAAAAACCTAAACACTCTATCAAAAAACTCCTAGAGCTGGTTAATAATTTCAGTAACATTGCAGGATACAAAATAAATGCCCCCAAATCAGTTGCATTTATATTTTCTAATAATGAACTAAGAGAAAGAGAAATCAAGAAAGTAAGCCTATTTTCAATAGTCACCCCCCCCAAAAAAAAACACCTATGAATCCATATAACCAAGGAAGTGAAAGATCTCTACAATGAGAACTACAAACCACTACTGAAAGTAATTAAAGAAGACAAAAAAAGATGGAAAGAAATTCCATGTCTTGGATTGGAAGAATTAACATTGTGAAAATGTCCATACTACCCAAAGCAATCTACAGATTCAATGTGATCCCTATTAAAATACCAATGACATTCTTCACAAAAATAGAAATAATAATCCTAACATTCATATGGAATAACAAAAGACCACAAATAGCCAAAGCATCCTGAGCAAAAAAATAAAATAGGAGGCATAACACTACCTGACTTCAAATTACACTACAAAGCTATCATAACCAAAACAGCATGGTACTGGCAAAAATAAAAATAGACACTTGGACCAATGGAACAGAATAGAGAACCCAGAAATCAATCCACAGACTTACAGCTAATTGATATTTGATAAAGGCAACAAAAAGACACATTGG
>NW_007812791.1:0-949 GCF_000696425.1 Galeopterus variegatus | reverse complement strand
TTTAAGCAAAAGTAACTCAAATGTATCATAGATTTAAATGTAGAACATAGAACTATAACACGTCTAAAGATAACATAGGAGAAAATCTTCTGGGCATAAAATTTGGTGAAAACTTCTTAGACTGTACGCAAAAGAATAGTCCCTAAAAGAAAAAAATGAATAAATTGGATTTCATCAAATTAATTTTGTGTGTGAATGTGAAAGACTCTGTTAGAAGATGAAAAGACAAGCTATACACATTTGGAGAAAATATTTACAAATCTTAAATCTGAAAAAGGGCACATATCTCAAATGTAAAATAAGTTTAACCCCTTGTTGTTTTAATGTATTCTTTGTAGTTTATTGCATCATAGGTCTTTGTTTAAAATAATTAGAAACTGCACAGCTAATTAGAACATACCTGATGCAAATTTTATGAATGCTATGGGAGGTGAACTTCAGGAAAAAGTGAAGGCCAGAAAATGCATATTTTTAACCTTTTGTTACTAGCGAGTAGTAAGAAGAATCACTTACTAACTAAAATGTTAAAAACATTTTATAGGAGAACGGCCTCTTGTGACTCTTCGGAATACTTTGAAAAGGTTTGGTATTAGTTCTTAAAGGGTAGAATTCAGCAGTGCAGCCATCCAGTTCTGGGCTTTTCTTTGTTGAGGGACTGATAATTTACTGCATCAATCTCATTCAGGTTTGGGGCACTCTTGATAGTTTGTATGTATCCAGAAATTTATCCATTTCTTCCATGTTTTCAAATTTGTTGGTGCAAGCTGTTCATAAAAGTCTCTGATGATCTTTTGTATTTCTGTGGTATCAGTTATAATGCTTCCTTCTTCATTTCAGATTTTTTTTTTATTTGGGTCTTCTCTTTTTTGAGTTAGTCTGGTCAATGGCTTGTCTATTTTGTTTATTCTCTCAAAAACCAACTTTTTGTTTCATTGAATTTTTTGTATCA
>NW_007812790.1:0-949 GCF_000696425.1 Galeopterus variegatus | reverse complement strand
ACAACAGGTGATATTTATCGCTCGAATGTTCTAAGCATTTTACATGTATCATATCATGTAATTCCCAAAAGAGTTCGACAAGGTTATTATATTAACCACATTCTTTTTAAGAGGAGGAAACTGAGGCCAAGAAATTTTATGGAATTTACCTGCATACTTAAGTGATGGAGCAGAGATTGGAGCCCAGGCCACATGACTCCAGAACCTTGCTCTTGACCACTATTCTACAGGGCCCTCCCTAGAGTATATACAGCATATTTTATAGGTATATAAACTGTGGGTGTGCCATAAATGGTGGATGGCTTTTTATGTTTAACTAGAACATAAAGAATGAGTCTGAATGAACAAGGCAGAAGATGGAAGCAAAAAGAGAGAATTTAGATCAAGTATTGTACACAAAGGAACAGAGACTGTGCAGAGACCAGAGAGAATGTGATGGATTTGGGGAAAAGCACACTCCTCCATTCACTGTGTCTCAAATAACAGCATCAGTGAGAGAAACTGCTGGAAATTGTAGGAATCAGATCATTCATGGAGTCATTTATTCATTCAGCAAACATTTATTGAGCTTATGCTAGGTACCAGGCACTGATTTTAGCACTGGGGTAGTAAATAAACACATAGTTTATGGTCTGATGGGATGCGATAATAAATAAGTAAACAAACAAAAGGTCAAGATAATTTCAGAGAATGATAAGGACTTTGTAGACAAGAGGGAGTGATATATATGTATTTGAATGTACATCTATGTGCAGGCTGGCAGCAGTTAATTTAGGTAAGGTGGACAGAAAAGCCTTCTCAGAAGCTGTGATATTTGAGCTGTGGTCTTGATAACAGGAAGGAATCAGGGACTTGAAGAGGTGTTGGATTTTTTTAGTGCAAAGGCCTTGAGGTGAGAATTCAAGTGAAACATTGGCACGATGGAGAGAAGCTCAGATGTGGTTACACA
>NW_007812789.1:0-950 GCF_000696425.1 Galeopterus variegatus | reverse complement strand
AAGGTATAGCATGTTGGGTCGCAGCCCCCAGACCCAGCCTGAGGCCCCTCTGATGGTGGGAGAGGGGCTTGACTCGGTGTCACTTCTGAGGCACTTGGGCCTTGTCCCTCTGAGCCTCTTGACTCCCCTCACCAAAGTCTTCTCTGCCACCCCTGTCCCCTCAGCAGCCCAGCCCCTGCCCTCGCCAGGTGCCCTGTCATTACTGCCTGGAGCCCGGCCTTTGACCTGATGACCCAGTCCCCTCAGCGTTTTCACCCTCTTTCTGACTTCTCTGGTTGTGGCACAAATTTCCATTTGGAAGGTGACTTGGGACTAGGGGACCCAGGACTGGGGGGGTTTCTGGCTCCCTTAGTCCCTTGACTTAGACATTGACAAACTGAAAAGCCTACACTTCACCAGTGGGCTTGAAATGTTGACAATATCTCTGGGTGACCATTGGGAGAATGGGTTTGGTTTGGTTTTCTCCCAGGTTTCTACTCTCTGGAGACACTTTACAATCTGTTTCTGTGTCCATAACTCACATTACAATTCTCCAGGATTCTGGGACCAGAGCGCCTTTCAGTCAGGGCCCTCTGGAGGGAGATGTGCTTGTCTTCTGTGGAACAAATCCTGGGCAGCTGAGCTTCACAGTTTGCATCTTGCCCAGATCGTTTCAATCTGTGATGCCACAGGACTCATAGGGGGCATCTTTCTGAAGAATCAGACTTGCTCGATTCCTTTGAGAGAGAAAAAACCTATTGTACTTAGGGGTGACATTCACCTAGATTTGTAAGATCGTGATAGACTTCTCTCTGAAATGATGCTTGGCTTGTCCTCTTTTGTTAGGTCCCCAGATCCTTAGGGGTGTGCCCTTGTGACTTCTGCCATTAGGATGCATTGATGTAAACAACTGAGAAGTGCTGGCGTGCAGCTCTCACAGCTCTGTAAGGGAGGACCCCAGTGTCTGATTT
>NW_007812788.1:0-950 GCF_000696425.1 Galeopterus variegatus | reverse complement strand
GGGGGTGAAAAACAACAGTACAATTGCCAACAGAGTGAGAAGAGAAAATGATAAAATGGCAGTGACTTTTCCTCTAAATCGACTGGTTGATTAAGCTAAACATTGTTTTATCAGTCAGTAAAATGGTGAGGCCAACACTCAAGGCAACATGGCATGCAGGTTAAAAGCTACTTTCTGGGAAATAAGCAGCAATAAATATTTTTTACTGACTGTTGTCAAGAGGCAGGATTGAGCAAGAGAGCAAAGAAGAAACAAATGATAGTGTTGAGGAGGATCATATTCAAACACTTGCCAAAATGCTTCTTGTAACCCTGCATATCCTGTCTTTAATGGCCCATCTAATCCCAGCAAGCCTTAACGTAGTTCCGTCTTTCATTCTGAAAACCACTTCCCTAATGTACCTGAATTTCTGTTATTATATGACTTTGTTAGTGAATATTATGATGAAAGTTACCATTGGCTCCAATTTTGCCTTGAAAGTAAGATAGCTTTCTTTTTTGTTGAATTTATTCATACATTTATAGTTATTTCTACTTACTTTCTAAACTTTTATATATGATAGCACAATAGTTTACCTTATGTTTGCACAGAAATTATAGAGTATTTCACTGATTGTGCTGGCACTTTGGTGGTTCTCTATGAACGTATCAGCATGTTGTGTTTCTCAACATAATATTAAAACTAATAGAAAAGTAGAACTCTTGAGTTAGGATAGGATTTCAAAGTCCAGACCAGAGGCCTATTGAATAGATAAAGTTTGTTCATGTTCAAAATTAGATTGTAGAATATATATATATTTTCTCTCTATATATTCTAATATACATATATATCATTTTCAAATGTGCCTCTTGAGCAGGGCCTTGGTGTCCTTTAATACTTGGGGTTTCCTTTAATTCAGGGACCAGCAATTATTAAACTTAGTATAGTTCCTTCTGAATACAGGTACTCAA
>NW_007812787.1:0-950 GCF_000696425.1 Galeopterus variegatus | reverse complement strand
ATGTATTGCAGATTGTTATAATATGGATTGCAGATATTTTCCCAGTGTGTGTGGTTTTTTTTTTTTATAACTTTCTTATTAATTTTTGCCATGCAAAATTTCTTTAATTTTAATTGATATTTTTTTTTTCTTTTATGGGTTTAAAAGACTTTCCACATCCTAGGGTTTTAAAAGAATCCTCGTCCTACTGTTTTTTTCTAGCAATTGCATTGTTTCATTTTTAACATTAGAATATTTGATACATTTGGATTTTATCCTTATGTATGGTTTGAGGTATGGTAACATTTTTTTTTTTTTAGACGCTGTATTCGTCTGTTTTTGTCTCTTATAACAAAGTACATGGAACTGGGTTGATTTATAAGAAGATGAAATTTATTGCTTACAGTTTTGGAGGCTAGGAAGTCCAAAGTCCAGGGAACACAGCTGGCAAAGGCTTTCTTTGGTGGTGACTTCAGTGACATCAGGGTATCACATTGTGAAAAGGGCGGAGCAGAGAGAGCAGAGAGAGAGGCAGACTCTACTCTTCTTTTAAAGCCCTCCAAACCACGCCCCTGACCGCCATTTTTAATCCATTCACTACCACATGGTCCTACAATCCAATCACCTCTTCAAGGCTTCCCCTTTTGATTACCATAATAGGATTTCCTACCCTTTTAACAGTCACAGTGGAAGCTAAGTTTCTAATACATAAAACCTGGGGGACACAATTCAAGCTTCAATAAGTTTTGGGGGCACATAATTCAATCTACTACAGATGGATATTCTGTTATCTCATTTATTGTTATATGTTGTTATATGTTAACATCATTTATTGAATTTTCCATTGACTTAAAATATTACTTTTATCTATACTGAATTTATACTAAATTGCCATAAGAGTACATATTCACTTTCTGACTGTCTATTCTACTAATGTATATTTCCACACTCTTTTTAAATTTTGATGCTCA
>NW_007812786.1:0-950 GCF_000696425.1 Galeopterus variegatus | reverse complement strand
GACCCCTCATTCTCTTTCTTGGAGGCCCACAGGGAGCCTAATTGGACAGAAAACTTCAAGGACATTTTTCATCCACTTTTCCTACGCGAGCCCACATCAAAACCTATAGAGCCTGTGCAATAACACACCTTTGTGACATGTTCACTCATTGCACATATGTACGGCCTTCTCCATACATATTCATGACATTCCTCTAAGCTACTGAATATGCATGTGAACCAATATTGGTAGGAATAACTGCTTTCCTCCCTTGTTCCCTGGAGTGCTTATCTTCGGTCCAAGGACGTCTATGCAAAAATAGGAGCCGAAGATGAACCTAAGTAACAATGAATCAGAGATATTTAAACTGACATGAATAAAATTAGAGCATGAAAGAGACGAGGCTCTGTAGACCCTGAATATCATTAACAGATGATTTTAGTTATTTAACTATATATATATTCTTTCTATATATGTATATAAACACACATTTTATACATACATATCTTTTTTTCCCCAAGTTACATTCACATTCAAATTCAGTTGAACCTAATTCAAGATCAATTTCAGTTTATTTATAACTCCTAAAATACTTTTGTGGACATTGACTGTACAGAGGGAAGAGTAGACATCCTGAGGAAATACTCGCTTTCAAAGCCTAAATATGAGGGTACTTCAAAAAGTGGGTAAAAAAATAAAATTAAGATATGATACAAATTTTTCCATGAAAATTTAAAGACTTTTTAAAGACTCCTCGTATAATGACCCAGATTGACTATCCCATTTATTGGTCCAGGTAAAATATCTCTTACCTAAGGAAATGTTAGTTCTGAGGCATCTCACATGCGGTGGCAAGGTTAAGTGGGTTTGCTTGAGGACTTACATATTTGCTGTGGCATTTCTGGAGGTGAGTACATTAAGCAAACACAGGACTAACAACTTGTCACCTTAACCTTTCTGAAAAAAAAAAA
>NW_007812785.1:0-950 GCF_000696425.1 Galeopterus variegatus | reverse complement strand
AACTTCTGAAATGAGTGTGAGAAAAACAGACACAGTTTCTTAAAAATTTGGTAAATGACAAATGGGAACAGAATAATTTTTCATACGAATAACAGAAAGGATGTTTATTATTTTACATAATAATTCACACTCTCATTATTTAGGAAAACTATTATGGTATTATTTACATAATTTAATAGTCAATACATGTGCATAGATATAAGCCATTAAATTTGCATTTATACATAGGATTCACAATTTTTCTACCTTGGAGGAAAATATAGTTTGGCTTGAACTATGTCTTCAGATGCAGATAAACTAAAAATCTAACCCTGTTTCAAGTGAGGCTTTTACAAAATAAATCATAGTTAGATAAAGTAAACATTAATCAGAATAAATAATCAGCAGTTGACTATCTGCTAATAACTGGTAGAGATTAATTTTCTAAACTTCAAAAGATACCAAAGCAGATCATTTTTAAAAATCAAAAGAAAACTTGGTTACTTTGTAGATGTTAAGTGTTCTTTTCACAAAACTCAGTAAGGATGTGAGGTAACGCATGAGTTAATTAGCTTGATTTAGCCATTCCAAAATGTATGCATATATATTAAAACATCATGTACTTCATAAATATATATAATTTTATCTGTCAACTAAACTAATAAATAACAAGAAATAGAAAACTAGGCTACTTTATTTTGAGCAAGTACATTTTAGAGGGATATCTTTCTTTTTTGACAGATATTCTTATGAAATGCAAGACATTGAAAGTGTATGGAAAAATGAGGAGTTGGAAGCACAGGAATAAGTAATTTAACACACCAATCTAGATTTTTCTGACAATGTTGAGGGAACTTTTGAACTGCCGATATAATTTAAAATGTTGCTTTTACAATTTTTTTCAAGTATTATCTTTCATATTTATACATGAAAAAATGATAAACAGCTTTCATTAGTTTTTACAATTCCAC
>NW_007812784.1:0-950 GCF_000696425.1 Galeopterus variegatus | reverse complement strand
CCAAATAATGCTTCAGTACTGTTGAAAACAAAGTTTTAATTTTTTAACCCTAAAAAAAAAAACAAAGTTTACTGAGCATACTGTATGTTATATGTGACAGAGGGGAAAAAAAAGGTTATCTAGAAGACTTCTTTTCTTCTAAAAAAGGTAAATCTAAAGGAGCATTTTCACTTAGTTAAGAATGGTAATGGCTTCAAGGCTGTATGTTAGATTAATCAAGAGGGATCTAAATTAGCTGCAAAGGCAATAGGATTTAGATAGACAAAGAGTGAAAGGAAGCTATAGCCAGGGCATTTGGAAAAACAAGATTCTGGGCAGTGGAAGAATAAACTTAAATGAGCTTTCTAGACCTTTGTGTAAAGAAGAAAAACGGTTTAAAGATAATTTTTATAATGCTTGCTATGTGAGAGTCAATGTATTCTTTTCCTCTCCCTCCCCAAGACAGTATCAGTATACACAACAAACAATTTTGTCAGTATACACTGACAAAATTGCCAGTGTGTTTAGAGTTGGATTAGTGTTGGGAGTGGAAAGTGGGGAGGTGAAGATGTACCATATCAAGGTAGGTGTGAAGGGAGAGGAAAGGCTGATGAAGTAACCCAGTTCTGTATGTTATATGTGTATCATAATTTAAAATTTATCTTTATGTGTTTACCTCTGGGCAATGGTTTATTCTTAAGTGTGCTTCCATTGAGCAATCATTAAATTCTAAATATATCAAATATCTTAATGAGTTAATTCCTCAAAATACAGCCGCATTATTTATAGCTTTTATTATTTGTACTTTTCAGAGAGTTTATTGTCATTTTAACTAGATAATACTAATCTAAACCTTCTAAATATAAAATTTTCATTTAGAATAGTTTTAAATTTACAGAAGAGTTGCAAAAATATTAAAGTCTTTCCTTAAATCTCTCACCTAAGTTCCCCTATTGTGCTATGGTACACCT
>NW_007812783.1:0-950 GCF_000696425.1 Galeopterus variegatus | reverse complement strand
TTATTTTACTTGACATAAATTTATCCTAGCTCATCCATGTTGCTGAGAATGGTAGAATTTCCCTTTTCTAAATGGCTGAGTAGAATTCCATTGTGTGTATATATACCACATTTCCCTTATATAGTCATACATCTTTGGGCATTTAGGTTGGTTCCATATCTTGGCTATTGTAAATAGAACTGTGATAAACATGGGAGTTTGACATGTTAATTTCCTTTCCTTTGGGTGTATACCTAGTTGTGGGATTGCTGCATTATATGGGAGTTCTATCTGTAGTTGTATGAGAAATCTCCACACTGTTTTCCATAATGGCTCCATTAATTTACAGTCTCTCCAACAGTGTAGAAGTGTTCCCTTTTCTCCACATCCTTGCCAGCATTTGTTATTCTCTGTCTTTTTGATAACAACCAGACTAACTGGGGTGACATGATATCTCAATATGGTTTTGATTTGCATTTCGCTGATGTTTTGTGATGAGCATTTTTTCATGTGTCTGTTGACCATTTGCATGACTTTCTTTGGGGGATATCTATTTAGCTCTTTTGCCCATTTTTTAATTGGATTCTTTGTTTTTTCTTACTGATAAGTTATTTTAATTCCTTGTATATTCTGGGTATTAATCCCTTGTTGGATGCATAGTTTGCAAATGTTTTCTCCTACCCTGCAGGTTGTCTTTTCACTACATTAATTGTTTCCTTTGTTTTACAGAAGCTTTTTAGTTTGATATAATTCCATTTGTTTATTTTTACTTTTGTTGCCTGTGCTTTTGAGGTCTTATTCATAAAGTCTTGGCCCAGTTGTACATCCTACAGTGTTATCTTATATTTCCTTCCAGGAGTTTTATAGTTTCAGGTCTTATATTTAATTCTTTAATCCATTTTGACTTGATTTTGGTATATGGCAAGAGGTATGGGTCTAGTTTCCTTTTCTACACAGAGATATTCAGTTTT
>NW_007812782.1:0-950 GCF_000696425.1 Galeopterus variegatus | reverse complement strand
AAATCAGTGGGTCTCAACCCCTCCTCCTCCCAATATTTGGCAATGACTGAGACATTCTGAGGCAGTGGGGGGGGGGGTTCTAGTGGCAAAGGCCAGGGATGTTACTTGACATCCTACAATGCACAGGATAACCTCCCACAACAAAGAATGATCTGGCCCAAATGTCAGTAGTGCCTATGTTGGGAAACCCTGATCACTCCACGCACGAATGCACGTATGCCAAAAAAAAAAAAAAAGAAGAAGGATGGTCTATAGTCTATCAGAAGAGGTTATCATGCTATAGCAAAAAAGGAAACTAACATAGACATAAGCTATAGCATACAACAAAACTTGTGACTGTGGAATGGGAAGCAAAAAGTCCTTGAAACACAGTAAGAATTTGCTTTAAAGTCAAATGCATTTGAGGGCCGGCCTGGTGGCGCACTGGATAGTGCGCCGCTTGGGAAGCGCGGCGGCGCTCCCGCCCGAGGGTTCGGATCCCACATACGGACCGGTTCCCGCTCACTGGCTGAGCAAGGCATGGGGGCAACACCGGGGGTTGCAGTCCTGTTGCCGGTCCCCGGTCCGGTACGGGGGCAACACTGAGGGTTGCGATCCGTTGCCGGACACGGAAAAAGACAAAAAGACAAAAAAAAAAAAAAAAAAGTCAAATGCATTTGAAACACGTCACTAAAACTCATTCAAAAGATAACATATCCTGAACCTACCAAGTATGTCCTTGTGACTGCGACCTCACTGACTCATGGGCACTGTTGTAGGAGCACAGAAATATGTTTATTTAGTCCCTGACTTTCTTTGAGCACTGGCAACAGATAAGTTCTTTGGGCCAAATCCTGTCCGTAGAAAGCTGGCAGGTGTGGCCCATGGTTATTTCCAAGAACATGAATTAGTTTTGTGGTTTCTTGTGTCATTTGACTAGCTTAACTAGATTAGAGACAGAAACACGACTA
>NW_007812781.1:0-950 GCF_000696425.1 Galeopterus variegatus | reverse complement strand
CAGTTCCAAGCACCATTTGTTGAAAAGACTATTCTTGTTTCCATTGGGTTGTCTTTGTGCCTTTGTTGAAAATCAATTGGCTATCTATGGGTAGGTCTATTTCTGGACTTTCTTCTGTTGCATTGCTTTCACCAACACCCACTCTCCTAATTACTGTAGCTTTATTTATTTATTTATTTTAAAAGATGACCGGTAAGGGGATCTTAACCCTTGACTTGGTGTTGTCAGGACCACGCTCACCCAGTGAGCTAACCGGCCATCCTATATGGTATCCGAACCCATGGTCTTCGTGTTATCAGCACCACACTCTCCTGAGTGAGCCACGGGCCAGCCCTAATTAGTGCGCCACCGGGCCGGCCCTGTAGTTTTAAAATAAGACTGGAAATCAGGTATTGTGATTCTTCCAACTTTGTTCTTTTTCATAATTATTTGGTTTGTTTACTTTTCTATATAAATTTTCAGACCAGCTTGTTGATTTCTATTAAAGAAATTCTTCTGGGATTTTTATTGGAATTGTGTTGCATACATGAATCAGTTTGGGGAAAACTGACATTTTAACAAATTTACTTCTAATGTTTTAGTTTCTTTGCAGTATTGCCATGTGAATATCTTAATTCTTAGTGTCACAAATAATGCAGCAGCCTTATGATGAGAATTGCACATAGAAAGTCTCAGAATACAAGGACAATTTACAAAAATCAATTGTATTTCTATATTCTAGTAATGAACAATTAGGAATTGAAATTAAAATAGTACCATTTTTAGTAGAACAAAAAAGTGTGAAATAATTAGGTATAAATCTAACAAAATATGTTTCTGATCTGTATGTTGAAAAGTACAATGGCTGGCTGGTTAGCTCAGTTGCTTAGAGCATAGTGCTGATAACACCCAGGTCCAGGGTTCGATCCCTGTACTGGCCACCACCAAAAGAGAGAGAGAGAGAGAGAGAG
>NW_007812780.1:0-950 GCF_000696425.1 Galeopterus variegatus | reverse complement strand
TGTAACTCATATTTATCTCTTTGTTGAATTTCTCATTCAGATCAGGAATTAATTGTTTTTCTGATTTTGTTGAACTATTTGTGTTTTCTTGTATCTCAGTGAGTTTCCTTAAGATCATTAATTTAAATTCCTTTTCTGGCAAGTCAACAATTTCCAAATCTTTGGGATCAGTTACTGCAGCATTATTTTGTCTTTTTGGTGATGTCATGTTACTTTGTTTTTTTCTTCTTTCTTGTTTCCCTGCATTGATATTTGTGCATCCAGTGGAAGAGCCACCTTTTTGAGTTTTGTAGAGTGGCTTGCATGGGAAAAGACTTTCACCGCGAATGCATCCTAGGGTATCAATTGGGTAGAATTCAGTGGTTTTGTTCCAGATGGATGCAGTAGTGTAGACTCTGTGCAGTTTCTTCATATGTAATCCACTTTCACTATGTCTACGAGTGACTCAGAGACCTACGCTTTGGAAGTTTGTGGCAGTGGTGGCACGGCTTTGCTGAGGGATGTATCCCTGTGTTGGTTCACAGGCTGGGAGTGTGCACACGCACCCCGTGGGTCAGTCATCTTGGGAGCTGGCTCACTGGGGGTGTATTTGCTGGACTGATTCTCAGGCTGTGGGTGTGGGCATATGGCCCATCAGAGTTTCTGGGATTGGTTTTCCAATGGCGAGGTCATGATGTTGCTTTTCTGACCAGGGGTGGGCACACCAGGAGCATGTCAGCCAAGCTGTTTCTCACTCAGATGCATAATGGCTCAAAGATTTGGTGGCAGGTCTTCCAAGGGTGTGACAGCTGAGTTGTTTCTCTGAGCCAAGGGTGTGGGTGTGTTTGGCTCAGTTAGCTGAATGCAGGTCTGCCAGTGGCCCTTTTGTCGTGCCAGTTCTTGGGGACTAAAGCAAGATTGTCCTTTCCTCTGTGGCTTGGGAGCTGGACAGCCAGGATCAAAGCTGCTGA
>NW_007812779.1:0-950 GCF_000696425.1 Galeopterus variegatus | reverse complement strand
TGAGATATCATCTCACCCCTCTTACTTTGGCCAGTATTAAAAAGGCTGAAAACAACAAATGGCTGTTGAGGATGTGGAAAAAGGGAAATCCTCCTACACTTTGGTGGGACTGAAAAATAGTAAAGCCATTATGGAAAACAGTGTGGAGGTTTCTGAAACAACTGCAGATAGAACTACCATATGATCCAGCAATCCCTCTTCTGGGTATATACCCAAAGGTATGGAAATCATCATTTTGATCCCACGGAAAAGTCAAGCAGCTATTTTCCTCCCCTTTCCCAAAGTTCTAACTGCTATGGCCTGCCTATCATTGGGGTTTATTCCTGGCTTGAGGCCACTGTTGTTGGCTGTTGGCAATGTGGTCAGGAACCTAGTTCATCACAGCAGAGTTGCAGATCCCCATCCCTGCCAGAGGAAGTCCAAATGCTCCATACAAGCCTGGCCTGGGGTCAGCAGCTGATTACTGAGTGGTGTAGGGACCAGCACTGGAGCCCCTTCAGGGTCCTGCACTTCCTTTCATATCTCTGCTCTGAGTAGGTTTTGTCTCTCTTCATGCTGCTTGGGTTGGGGGGGGGGATAAAGGACAATTGTATTCTGCTCTTTCTACTCTCTTCAATGCACTTTTTTTATTAATGTGCTAAAACAATCCAAAAATTTAAATGGAACCACAAAATACCACAAATTGTCAAGCGATCTTGAGGAAAAAGGATAAAGCTGGAGAGACCACACTACCTGATTTCAAAATAATCTACAAAGTTATACTGACAACCTAACACTGCCATTCAAAGAACAACAAAAACAGGAAGAAACCAAACTCAAAAATAATTAGAAGAAAATAAAAAAATAAATAAAAATCAAAGCAGAATAGGCAAAATTGAGAGTATAAAACAATGTAAAATATCAATAAAACGAAAAGTTGTTTCTGTGAAAAAATAAGCAAAATTGATAAA
>NW_007812778.1:0-950 GCF_000696425.1 Galeopterus variegatus | reverse complement strand
CCCAAGAATTTAAAAATATATATTATGAATTCTAAGGCAACCACAAAACCTTTAAAAAAAATAGGTATAAATAATAAATCAATAGAGAAGACAAAAAATAAAAATTGGTCAATCAAACCCAGAGAAGGCATAAAAATAGAAAAAGAAAAACAAAGAACAAAGGGAACAAATAGAAAACAGCTAGCAGAATGGTATCTCTTTTAAAATAAATAGGCTAGCATACCAGCAAAAGAAGTTGTCAGAAACAATACCAATACATATTCTTTTAACAAGCAACTCCACTTAAAATATAAATGCATAGATAAGTTAAAAGGATGAAGGAAAACACCATGTAGTTCTATATTTATTACAGAAATTGAATCAATAATTAATAACCTTAAACAGAAAGCACCAGGATAAGATGGTTTCACTGGTGAATTCTACCAAACATTCCAGTTAAAAGTAATGCCGATTTTCAATAATATCTTCCATAAAATAGACAGAAGTATTATTTTGTAACTCACTTTATGAGGTAAGTATTATCTTAACACTAAAATCAAATAAAGTCATCTCAAGAAAAGAAATATCTCTGATGAACACAGACACAAACCAAATCAAACAATACTTAAAGAGAATTATAACCAAGACCATGTGGCATTTATTACAGCTAGGGAAAGCTAGTTCAACACTTGAAAATCAATCTGTGTAATCCTCCATATCAACAGGCTAAACAAAAATACCTAAGGTAATATCAAGTGATGCAGGTAAAGCACTTGGAAAAATCCAACAGCCATGAATGATATAAACTCTGAGCAAAATCATGGTGAGAAGTAACTCAGTAGAGAAAGACTATTTTTTTCAATAAATTTTCCTGAAATATTTGGAAGCACACACATAAAAAATGTAAATGTCTCACATTTTATACAAAAGTTTACTCAAAATGTTTGTAGACTAAAATGTAGAATGTAAAA
>NW_007812777.1:0-950 GCF_000696425.1 Galeopterus variegatus | reverse complement strand
CGGGAGCGCCGCCACGCTTCCCAAGCGGCGCACTATCCAGTGCGCCACCAGGCCGGCCCTTGATTTCTCTTTTCATGTTCAATATTGGAGAATAGAAATGCTACTGATTTTTGTGTGTTGATTTTATATCCTGCAAATTTGCTGAAATCATTGATCAACTGCGAGAGTTTCTTTTTGTAGAGGCTTTAGGCTTTTTAATATATAGGATCATGTCATCTGCAAAGAGGGATAGTTTGACTTCATCTTTTCCAATCTGGATATCCTTTATTTCCTTCTGTTCTCTGATTCCTCTCGCTAGTACTTCCAGTGCTATATTGAATAGGAGTGGTGAGAGTGGGCATCCTTGTCTAGTTCCTGTTCTAGTTCTATCATCCCCATTCAGTATGATATAGGCAGTGTGTTTATCATATATGGCTTAAATTATATTGAGATGCTTTCCATCTATACCTAACTTGTAGAGAGTCTTTATCATGAATGAGTGTTGAATTTTATCAAATGCTTTTTCAGCATCTACAGAAATGATCATATGGCTCTTGTGTTTGATTTTACTGATATGGCGTATCACATTTATTGATTTGCATATGTTGAACCAACCTTGTATCCCTGGGATGAATTCCACTTGATCATGGTGTATAATTTTGTGTATGTGCTGCTGTATTCTGTTAGCAAGTATTTTATTGAGGATTTTTGCATCTATATTCATTAAGGATATTGGCCTGTAGTTTTCTTTTTTATTTGTATGTTTACCTGGCTTTGGTATCAGCGTGATGTTTACTTAATAGAATGAGTTGGGGAGAACTGAGTCTGTTTCAATCTTTTGGAATAGTTTGTAGAGAATTGGTGTCAATTCCTCTTTCAATGTTTGGCAGAATTCTGCTGGGAATCCATATGGTCCTGGGATTTTCTTTGTTGGGAGCCTTCTGATAACAGCTTCAATCTGTTTTATTAGT
>NW_007812776.1:0-950 GCF_000696425.1 Galeopterus variegatus | reverse complement strand
GCATCTGACAGTCTCTGGTTTTAGGATCCTGTCTTGAACCACACTTGAACCTTTTGGTACATGAACCCTGGTGCTGGCTGGCAAATCATAATTTCTTGGGTTTTAGAAAAAAAGGCTCAAGAGAGGCGCCTTGGACTTCAAATGGCTATTACAAAACAACATTTTGATGAGTTAAGTGTAAATGAATCAGAAGCATATGGATTTAATTAGCCTCCAAACACAGCCATTTCAAAATGTGGGGAAGGAAGAAAGGATACTTGTGTCAAAACACATTTCAGGGATTTTATGCTAAATTCAAAACGATGGAAAACCAGATGGGATCGTACGCCAAGCACTGGGGTTGTCCTCTCCACATGTACTGTCTTATCAGCGAGCACAGGGCTGCAGGAAATGTCTTCCACAGGAATCGACAGCGTCAGCGCCGGGTCTGCCAGCCCGTTTGTGGCCCGCATTTCATTCCACCAGGCATGGGCATGGCTGGAGAGAATGCAGCTTCCGTGTTTTTGAAGATGGTCCAGGGCACAATCCGCACGGGACCATGTGTGTGGTCTTCTCTCACAGTTGAAAGTCCCCGTGTTATTCTTCTCGCGCCCTGTAAGATTTTCCATGTTACCCCTCAGCGGGCCACGAGACACTGCTGAGCACACGCTACTCCCGTCGCCTGTTCCTGGTGGAACTGAGTGGTGTCCGCAGAGGGTCCAGGAATACACACGCCTTTTCACTCACATGTGGAGCTGTTCTTTCTCTCCAACGAGAAAGGTGCTAAAAGGTCAAGGGTCAGAGCTGCCTTCACGTTGAATGACAGGAGGGGCCTGGTGGGCTGTGACAGGACGTGCCTCGAGAAGAAATAAACAGAATTTATTCATCTTCAGTCCAGAACGAGAACATGGGGCAACTCTTTTCATAGCTTCCAAGAATTCCTGTATCAGGCCTGAGCTTTTTCATGCGTT
>NW_007812775.1:0-950 GCF_000696425.1 Galeopterus variegatus | reverse complement strand
ATTTCCTGATTTCAATAGTTACATTCATGTTTAATTATGTTTTTCTCATAAATAAAAATAGCCAGTAGTAAAATAGAAATAGTAAAAAATAATTGTGGAGGTATTTAACAGATTAGTTAAAGCAAGAAAAAGAATAATGAAAACACCAAAGAAATGATAAATAAAAAATAAATACGAAACATGTCATTAATAAGACCTAAACCACACAAAATAAACACAAATAAAAGTTTGGGAAATTTATAACATAATAAATTATACCATATAAGGATGTAATTATCTTATAATTTGTGTACCAAAGTTGAAAACGCAAAATATTATAACTATCATGTTTTACATCACCAGTTTTGGATACAAAATAAAATCTATTTTATTTTTATTTTATTAAATGATAATTAAAATACACTAAACTGCACATATTTAAATTGTACAATTGTTTCTAATATCCCTCTAAATCCAGCAACATTATCAAGGTAAAAAGGTCTATTTTATTTTAGAATGTAAACCGTTATACTTTAACCACAAATTTTTCCTGACAAGCTATACATCCCGACTTTATCCCTCTTAAGTATCATGGGTATATTAGTTTGCTAGGTCTACCATAAAAAGACACCACAGACCAGGCGGCTTAAACAACTGCAGTGTCTCACAGTCCTAGAGGCTGGAAGTCCAAGATCAAGGTGCAGCAGGTTGGCTTCTCCTGAGCCCTCTCCCCTTGGCTTGCAGGTGGCATCTTCTCCCTGTGTCCTCACGTGGTCATCCTTCTGTGTGTGTTTGTGTCTTGATCTGCTGTTCTTATAAGAATATCAGTCCTATTGGATTGTAGCCTACTTACATGACCTCTTTTTACCTTAATTACTTCTCTATAAAAACCCATTCTCCAAATACAGGAGCATTGTGAGTTCCTGGGGGTTAGGACTTCACAGTGGGGATTCCCAGATTCCCAGATTCAT
>NW_007812774.1:0-950 GCF_000696425.1 Galeopterus variegatus | reverse complement strand
ACTAATTAATCTTGAAGTGAGCATGTGACACAATTAGAATCAATGGTCATGATGAGACTTTAGAGAAGGATGCTCAATTACTACTAGATTTAAATTTGAAAAGATGGGAACCTAGGACTGCTGGAGACTGCCATGTGGAAACCTGGAAATTAGGGTAACATAACAGAAGGCAGGGTCAAGACCAGAAAACTTGTTTCTATAGGTAACCATACCTGAATCAGGCCCCAAACTTTGACTTTTCTATTATAGGGGAAACTAAATTTTCTTTGTTTCTTATTGAGTTGGCTTTTTACACTTACAACAGGAAGTTTCCTAAAAAACACATCAGTACTTCAAAGAAAATGCTGTAGCTGTCATGAGGATGGGTGACCAAGGACCTTAACCTGGCCTAAAGGGTCAAGGAAGAAAAGTTACTTAAAAGAAGTGATATCCAAGCTGAGAGGTGAGAGGTGTGTAAGAATAATCCAGGGAAAGGGAAGGAGCAGGAACTAAAAATATAAATGTCTTGAAGTAGAGTGAAAAACTTGTTTGAAGGGTCTTTTCAAAATTTAAGAAACCAATAGAAGAATGGTATATAGACAAGGAGTGAAGAAACTCTGAGAGTGGAGAGGTCATCTATTTACTTTAGTTATTAGCCATTTAAAACTTTTTTTAAAATTAGAAAATTAATACATGCACGTGTTCAAAATTCAGACAGTGACAGCATGGTGGATGCTATTGAAACGCTCTTTCAAATCCCCAGGAAGAGAGTTTTAGTGCCTTTGCTTATTTTATCTTCTTCAAGAAAGGATAACTAATGCTCACACAAAAATATTTATTCAAATGTTTATAGTGTTTTTTTTTTTTGCTGAAAACTAGAAGCACCTCAGATATCCTTTATCTGGTAAATAAAAAAAACTCTGGTACATCCATACAATGGAATGTTACTAAGCAAATGGAAAAAAATGGAG
>NW_007812773.1:0-950 GCF_000696425.1 Galeopterus variegatus | reverse complement strand
CCCTACAACTATTTGATTTTAAAATTAATTTACTTTGTTAAGAGGAGGTCAGTTCTTGTGACACCTATTGAGTCATGCATGTCATAGCTAAAAGGTGTAGTTTCTGTTAACCACTTAAGTAGCAGCATAGGACAACAGAAGAACTTTTATTTTTTTTTATTTTTTTTATTTTTTGTCTTTTTTTTCCGTGTCCGGCACCGGATCGCAACCCTCAGTGTTGCCCCCAGACCGGACCAGGGACCGGCAACGGGATTGCAAGCCTCGGCGTTGCTCCCGCGCCTCGCTTAGCCAGCGAGCGGGAACCGGTCTGTATGTGGGATCCGAACCCTCGGGTGGGAGCGCCGCCGCGCTTCCCAAGCGGCGCACCATCCAATGCGCCACCGGGCTGGCCCCAACAGAAGAACTTTTAGCAGAAACTTGGTATATTGACTAGGGCTGTGTTGGGAAAATAGAATAATTTAATCAGGCCCCCTCGCCTTAGGTCCAGTTGGGGATGGTACAGTACATTACTTGTAAATAAGTTGTGTATGGGTGGAGTTAGTGTACATGGGTGGTGCCACCACTTGGCTGGCATTTACTGCCTCGGGCATCTGCTGCACGTGGCCATGCTCTCAAACCTACAGATCCAAGGACCTTTTGGCCAGTTACCTAGCTCACAGACCTGCATGTGAGGAGTCCGGTGACCCAACCTGGTGTGTGAGGGGTCTGGTGATCTAGCCTGGTGTGTGAAGGGTTTGTGACCCAGTCTGGACAATGGGCTTGAGGGGTCTGTGAGCTCCAGACCCAGCCTTAGCTCAACAGTTGGCCCAGTTGGCAGGATTATGAGCAGGTAAAAGAGCTTGACAATTGGTGTAGTCTACAACAGGATTCTGAGCAGGTACAGGAGCCAAAAGCCCTTGGAGGAAGAAGGAAATGTGGCTACTTTTGAATATGTTCTGCCCTATGGCCAC
>NW_007812772.1:0-950 GCF_000696425.1 Galeopterus variegatus | reverse complement strand
GTAAAATGTAGTACTTATCTCATAGGGGTTGATAGGAATAAAATGGCATCAATCACATAAAGAGCTTAGCATAGCACCTGACATACAATAACTGATATATTGTAAACTATATGTTGCATTTATAATATGTGAAGTGCATGAGAGAGTGAACATAACATAACACTGAAGTACATGGACTCAGGCTCTAAAGCCAGTCTTTCTGAGTGCAAATTTTCTACTGTCATTGTTTAGCTATGTGGCCTTGGAAAGATTACTTAAATTCTCAGTGACTCAATTTTCTCGTTTGTAAAATGGAGATCATGATAGTAGTATTTACCAAATTGGGTTGTTGTGAGGTGTAAATGAGTTAATATTAAAACTCTTAGAATGGTGCCTAGCTCAGGGGAGGTGCTGTGAAATAAAACACTCAGGTCACCTTTTAATTAGAGGTTAAAGGCTGGAACATATTTAAACAAAAAACCTTTTTTTTTAATTAGCAGCCTAAAATGTAGTCACTTTACTTTAAGGCCCTTCCCTCTTAAAGTATTTTGAACAAGTATTCGGCTTCTGGAGACCCATCTGAATGCCATCAGGATTGGGGGTGAAACCATGGTGACTACATAGAAAATTCTTCCTCTAATTGAGTCAAAGAGAACTGGCTCTAACTCTTATATGGCAAATTTTATCTCTGATTAGTATGCATCCTTTATACCATGATGTTAGGAATAATGAAATGAAATTAGCTGCCTTTATGTTACTAAAATAATAGATAAAATACTACATGCAACAAATTTTGTGGTGTTTCACATTTAGTCTTGGGGCTCAGGGCTTTTAAAAGGAAGTTCTGACCTTTTCCTCTTGCATCTCAGAGATGCTTTTGATTTTCCATTTATTTAAAAATGCATGTAATTGGCCCCATAGTGTATGGTCAGCACTCTGGACTGCACATGAAAATGCACATGACTTACACA
>NW_007812771.1:0-950 GCF_000696425.1 Galeopterus variegatus | reverse complement strand
GTTATAATTTGTAAAGTTAACAACATAATTTTACCCTAGTTTCTCCAAAAGCAGATCCTATAGCATATGTTTTCGTTCGGTTATATTTTGGAGAGTGCAATCTCAGGACAGCAAAGACAAAGAAAGGCGGAGTGAAACAAACAAGGGGCTGCCAATTCATATCAGCCATTGCTGATTATTTAATCTTGCAGGATCCTCTTCTAACCAGCCATGCAAATGATTGTCAGTATAGCCCTACTATGGTTTGAATGTTTGTGTCCCCTCCAAAATTCATGTGGAAAATTAATTATCAATGCAATAGTATTAAAAGGCAGGAAATGATTAAGGCATGAGGGCTCCATTCTCATGAATGCTTAAGGCTTTTATAAAAGAGGCTTCACAGATCATAGAGGCTTCACTTTTCTTCTTCTTTTTTTTTCCTTTTGCCTTTCTCACTTCCACTGTTTCCTCTATGTGAGGACACAGTATCAAGGTACAATCCCGGAAACAGAGAGCCAGCTGTCACTGGACACCAAACCTGATGATGCCTTGATCTTGGACTTCCCAGCCTCCAGAATTATGAAAAATAAATTTCTGTTATTTATAAACTACCCAGTCTGTGGTATTTTGTTATAGCAGGACAAAGGAGCCAAGGCAAGCCTGTTGGGAAGTGGTAGGAGGTAAAATGCATTCACAATTTTACAACTCTTGTTTGTCAAGATTTTACTTTATGGGACATTGATTTACCTAGAATTCATCATTGCACACAGAAATGAGTCAGTCCTGTGGCATCTCCTGCCTCTGGATCAACAGCAAAGTTCCAGTGCAGGAGATAAAGGGTGAGTGGCATGAGGATGAGGCAATGTACTCTTGCATTATGATGCTTAAATTTGTCCAGAATCAACAAAGCGCTGCCATTTAGAACTGAAAGTAAATGCAGAGCCTTGCTTCGTGGCACAGAGCTGCTGTCT
>NW_007812770.1:0-950 GCF_000696425.1 Galeopterus variegatus | reverse complement strand
TTATTTCTCTTTCTGTGTCTGGCTTATTTCACTTAACATAATTTTCTCCAAGCTCATTCCTGTTGCTGTGAATGGCAGATTTCGTTCTTTTTTATGGCTGAGTAGTATTCCACTATGTAAATATACCACCTTTTCCTTATCCATTTTGTTAGTCAATGGACATTTAGGCTGGTTCCATGTCTTGGCTACTGTAAGTAGAGCTACAATGAACGTGGAGGTGCAGGTGTTCCTTTGCCATGATGATTTCCACTCCTCTGAGTGGAGTCCTCTAATTTCCTTCTATGTCATCACTCTAAAGAAATTATTACAACCTATACTTGTGGTAGATTTTCCTTTAATGCAGCTGTTAATATTTCCTTCTTTTACTGAGCATTTATGCTGTTTACTTCTTTTTGCACCCCTGATCTTTCTTCCCTTTTCAACTATTTTCCTTCTTGTCAAAAAGTAAAACCTCTAAATTTTCTTTAAATGCAAGTCTGCCTGTGACAAACTCTGTCGCTGTTTTGTTTTGTTTTTTAAATATAGAGATGTCTTTATTTATCCTTTAATCTGTTTGTTTTCTAAACAACACATACTTATCATGTCACAGTTTCTGTGTGTCAGCGATCTGGGCATGGCTCCCCTGAGCCCTCTGCTCCACAGTGCTTCAGAAGGCTGCGATCATGCTGTCAGGCTGGGTTCTCTAGTCTCATGAAGCATCAATTGGGAGAGCATTGGCTTCCAAGCTCACACAGGTGGTGGTTAGCAGGATTCAGTACCTTGAGGAATATTAAGCTGAGGGCCTCAGTGCCTTGCAGGCTGTTGGCTGAAAGCCCTTTCAGTCTCTTGTCGGACATCCCTCTATATCACAGCAAGCACCAGAGAAGACTCAGAGAGAGAGAATGCATCATCCAGCAATCGTTTTTAAGCCAATAGCAGATGGCACATCCCATCGTTCTTGCTATATTCTA
>NW_007812769.1:0-950 GCF_000696425.1 Galeopterus variegatus | reverse complement strand
GACTTAATTTTGCATCACCTAGGTAGGATATAGGTTGAAGTCAGCTGTTTAAGTTAGCAAACTGTATCAAGAATACCTAGAAGGTTGTACAGGCCTGTAAATTTAGCTTGAATTGTGGTAAAATTATGCTCTTCATTCTCTAGTATCGCATTGTTAACATTCATCTTATATGTTTTTGGCCAGTTTTGCCTAGGTAAATTTGTAAAAGTTTTTCCTTCGTTTTGATTTTGTAATTGGTCCTTAATAAAGCCGCTTGGACTAATATAGCAGAAAAATTAATTTTTTTATTAATTCAGAGTTATGTTGGTTTTCTGTCACTCAGATGAACCTAATAGAATTTACAGTGGGATTTCTATATTAAAAGTGCCCAAAACTATTTGTACCAATTTCTCAAGTTATTACATTAAACTTTGGAAATTAGGTTTGTAACTTTTAAATATTGTTTAAAAATCAACTAAACTACCTTAAAGCATAAATCTCACATATTTAATATTACATGACTTTAAATCATTCCAATGGCAAAGTATAGGCAAAAACTGCAATAACAAGTATTACAAAATTTAACACTACCCTTCAACTTAAACCTATTATAAAACTCAATACCATGGAATTAATTTATGATGCCTATTATTTTTAATCATGTTTTTGATGCATTCTCAAATTCATAAGCAGGGATATTTTGATGGCCTATAGAGGTTTGTAATATTATTTCAATACTTTTGAGGGTTGGCAGGAAATAAAAGATAACTCACAGACTAACCTGGGTTACTAGTATTCAACTGTCATCTGAAAGATTTTTCACTAGGAATAGGGAATTTTTGCTCTCCAAGATGAAGTAAAGCTATAGTTCCTATCAAATCCTAAACCTATATACTTTAATGTTGAGATTTGAACTGTATATACATTACAATCTTTCTTACATATACATACACACTTGTACCCATATGTAC
>NW_007812768.1:0-950 GCF_000696425.1 Galeopterus variegatus | reverse complement strand
AGCAATTTTTTTTCTGGGAAATTTACTTTCTACATTTAAAAGATATACACTAAAATTCTTAGCTTTATCTTATGCAAAATCAAATATTTTAATTTTATTTACTTATTAATAGTTTTTATGTACTTATGAGGATTCTTCAGAAAACAGAGGGTGTACACTTCTGGGATCCAAGAGAATCTCATGAAGGGCCTATTGGCAGAGGTGTGGGCAGGGCTAAGGGAACTGACAGAGCAGAGCCAGGGGCCAGGAACCAGCGAGAGCGGCTGAAGACAAGGGGCCGGGAATGCTGGGAGGGAGGGGAGGCAGAAATAACTCCTCCCTCTTGGCACTTCTCTCTTCTTGCTCTCTGGCCTTCACCTGTTGACCACACCCAACCAGAAGCAGGAGGAGGAGGACATCTGGGTGATGCAGAGGTCAGGCCCTGAGGCCCGCAGCTAGAGAAGGACAGAGAGAGGGAGCAGGGCAGGGAGACAGGAGCAGAATTAGCTGGCACAATGCAAAATTGCTGACGTGGGCTTCACCTGAAGAGAATTTGAAATTATTTGGTAACCACAGGACTTAGGATAATGATCTCTCTCATTCCAGGTGTTCTCTAGGTTTCTGATGCAGTATTCTCTTTACATTTAGACATGCCATACGCTTGAAAAGAACCTATATTTACACATTTAAGATTTTCTAAAGAGATATGGAAATCATCATTTCTACACAACTGAGGTAAAACAAATGTTTACACTTTCTTTAAACACTTTCTCTCTATAGTGTTAACAATGTAATTTAAAATTTAAGGGAAAATCCAATTCTCAAATCTATAACAATGCTAACCTTCCCCTCCAATTTTGCTGACTTCTTTGTGCTTTAAAATGTATGCTTTGAAATTTGAAATTTAATGAGCTCTTAGTAAAATCTTAGTATTAATTTTCTTTTACTACCTATGAAAGATGGCATTTAAA
>NW_007812767.1:0-950 GCF_000696425.1 Galeopterus variegatus | reverse complement strand
CTTTAAATTCCAAGGACCTGAAAATTTTTCCTTTTTTCCCCCAGCAAAGCTCTACTTCCTGCCTGGCACAGACTTAATTCAGAGTCTCGTGACCATATATTTATTTCTGTCAAAAAGAAGTTATTTGCCTCAAAATGTTGCAGTGTAAATAGGCTGAAAAGAGAACCATGAAAATTGAGTACTTGATTACCTAAAATGCTTGCTACAAAAACAATATAGACTCACTTTTGTATTCAATAGAAGTCCACTAAAAAAGTAAAAGTCAAAAAAAATTAGAATAAAATGTCTTTACCTAAAATGAAAATATATTGAATATTTCTTCAGAAATAATTTATTCTTTTGTATCTCAAGTTATGTCATTAGACTTACAAACTATTGAATATTATGCAAAAAGTAAATATTTAAAAACAAATCCTATTTACAGGAAGATCAATATTATAACTAGATAATTTATTCTAGAAACTCCCAAAATTTTGAAGTTTGTAGAATAATACAGTTCTTAGAATTTCAACTAAATCTGACTTGAAGAGATCTACATTTGCATGATCTTTCTCTTGCTTGATAGTAAAATATGCACACTCTACAACTCTGAAATATATTTTGTTTGAATATATATACTGGCAACTGGCCAGTACAGGGATCAAACCCTTGACCTTGGTGTTATCAGAACCATGCTCTAACCAACTGAGCTAACCAGCCAGCTCTAAATATACATTTTCAACACCAATATTTATACTTACTTAGCTACACTGCAATGCCCACAGCCTGATAATGTTGGTAGATTACAAATCCTCATAAATGAAGAGCAGAAAGGATCATATGACTGTAGATTCCCTAGAGCACTACCCAGAACAATAATCCACAAAATAGGTCTTTGGGAAAGACAGGAAGTTTCCTTTTAAGATGTTTAGAAGAAACGCATAATTAAAGGAAAAATCAGTGTCCCTTAA
>NW_007812766.1:0-950 GCF_000696425.1 Galeopterus variegatus | reverse complement strand
GTTTATAATAGTCTCTAATGATTCTTTGTATTTCTGTGGTGTCAGTTGTAATGTCTCCCTTCTCATTTCTGATTCTTGTTATTTGGGTCTTCTCTCTTCTTTTTTTTTTTTCTTTTTTTCTTAATCTAACTAATGGTTTGCCTATTTTATTTATCTTCTCCCAAAACCAATTTTTTGTTTATCTTTTCTATTGTTTTTGGGTCTCTGTTTCATTTAGTTCTGCTCTGATCTTAATTATTTCTTTCTGTCTACTGCCTTTAGGTTTGGATTGTTGTTGTTTTTCAAGTTCTTTGAGGCATAGCATTAGGTCATTTATTTGGAGTCTTTCCAATTTTTTGATATAAGTATTTACTGCAATAAATTTCCCTCTTAGTACTGCTTCTGTAGTACCCCACAAGTTTTGGTATGATGTACCTTTATTTTCATTAGTTTCTAAAAATTTTTTGATTTCCTCTTTAATTTCTTCTGGGACCCATAGGTCACTCAAGAGCCTATTATTTATTTTCCATGTATTTGTATATCTCCCAGTGATTTGCTTATTGTTTATCTCCTGTTTTAGTCCATTGTGGTCTGAAAAGATTGTTGGAATAATTTCAACTTTTTAAAATTTGCTGAGACTAGATTTGTGACCTAATATGTGGTCTATCCTGGAGAATGTACCATGAGCTGATGAGAAGAAAGTGTATTCTTTAGGTGTTGGGTGAAATATTCTGTATATATCTGCCAAGTCCAGTTGGTATAGGGTGTAGATTAAATCGTGTGTCTCTTTGTTGACTTGTTGCCTGGAAGTCCTTACTGAAAGAGGGGTGCTCAGATCACCCACTAGTAATGTATTAGGACCTATCTCCTTCTTTAGGTCTAAGATTGTTTGCTTGATATATCTGGGTGATCTGGTATTGGGTGCATACATCTTTATGATTATTATGTCTTCTAGCTGGATATAGTTCCCT
>NW_007812765.1:0-950 GCF_000696425.1 Galeopterus variegatus | reverse complement strand
AAAAAAATATATTTTAAAGTAATAGAACAGAGAATCTGGAGATGGACTTACAAATATATGGCTAATTTAAATTCAGACAATAATATAAACACGGTTAACTAATTTTAATTTTGGACAATAGCATCAAAAGAAATCAGTGGGGAAAGAAAATTATTTTCAAATAAATGGCATTGTAACAGCTGGATAGTTTATGAAAAAAATGTTAATTTCTAACTGTCAGAAAAGAAAAATAAATAATAGAAATATTTGACCTAAATACATAAGCTACAATTCTGAAGCTTATAGAAGAAATCATAGGGAAATGTTTTCTGTAACAAAGATTTGTTATGACATAAAAGGAACTAATATGTATTGAATTGTGTCACCCCAAACCCCAAAATCATATGTTGAAGTCTTAATCCCCCAATACCTCATAATGTGACCTTATTTAGAAATAGGGTAAAAATTTCAGTGTCATTAAATTATAACGTGTTCATTAGGGTGGACCCTAATGCAGTATGACTGGTGCCCTGATAAGAAGGGGAAATTCAGGCATAGACATATATAGGGGTAGAAAGTGTGATGGCACAGGGAGAACACAGCCGTCTACAAGCCAAGAGAGGCCTGGACCAAATTCTTCCTTCACAGCCCTCAAAAGGAACCAACCTTTCCAACATCTTGATTTTGGAATTCAAGCCTCCATAAGTAAGATTTTATAAATTTCTCTTATTTAAACCATCCAGCTTGTGGTACTTTGTTATGGCAGCCCAAACAAACTAATAGATATGCTAACTATAAAACACACACACACACACACTCACTCACACAAACACACACACACACACACACTAAAATGATAATTAGAAGTCACATCAAAATTTTAAAAAGTATATTTACCCAGTGAAGGCACTATTAAGAAATGAAAGTAAAAGCAACAGACTGCAAGAAAGCATCTATGACATACATATTGC
>NW_007812764.1:0-950 GCF_000696425.1 Galeopterus variegatus | reverse complement strand
GCAAATTCTCAGGAATTAGATTTCTGGTCAAAGGGTGGTACAAACTGGCTCTAGCTACGTACTGTCACACCACCTGAATAAGCAGATGGGCTCACCGTGTCATCTTGAGAATGGTTCCAGCTGTGACGATTCTCCATCGCTTCTCTGAGCTGTTGTATCACTTTCCGTATGCAAAAGGGGTGCATTGGTAGCTCATTACGCTTTAAATTTACACGTGTGGCTGAACGTCCTTCACGAATTTATTGTTTCTTCTTCTGTGGACTGTGAGTCCGTGTGCCTTGTTGGATTGTATCCGTATGACCATTTGTCTGCTGTGGGTTTGGTGTTTTTGCTGGGCAAGTTCCTTTATGTACTTTAGATATCCTGGTTTTACCTATCACATTTATTACAAATCTTTCCTGATTGTCCAATATCTCCCTCTTTATTTTAATGTTCTCTTTCAGGTTCATAAAAGGTAAATTTTTTTTTTTTGGTGACCGGTAAGGGGATTGTAACCCTTGGCTTGCTGTCACCCGCACCACGCTCAGCCAGTGAGTGCACCGGCCATCCCTATATAGGATCCGAACCTGCGGCCTCGGCGCTCCCAGCGCCACACTCACCCAAATGAGCCACGGGGTCGGCCCAAGAGGTGAAAATTTTTAAGTACTTTTATCTGGCCATAAAACATATTGTATGTTCTCTTGCTACTCCATAGTTAAAGTATTGCTTTGCTTCCCAAAAGATAATCTTTCTTTTATTTTTTTCTGAAATTGACTTTTCTAATTCCTAAATCCCAATGGAATACATGAATTCCTTTTGCATTTAACTCTTAAATATACTCAGATTTCTGTCTGGGCTCTTTATTTTTCTTCCAAAGGAGTCATTTCTATTTTGAATAATTATTATACAGTTACTGTTTTAATTATTACTATTGATTTATAATAGAGTTTTGATTGAACATTATCTATTTT
>NW_007812763.1:0-950 GCF_000696425.1 Galeopterus variegatus | reverse complement strand
GAATGTTCATTTCTTTCTGTATAGATTAACTGGAAAAATGGTTGCTATTATCTGGGAAAAATTGGCTTACTTAATGCCACATGATTAATCCTTTCTACATAGGATTCTTTGTGGATGGCTGTGCTGGCTATGGATTTTAGTTTTCCTGTTACTATTGTTTCTTATCAGTTTATGTTACCCTGTGGGATATGTACACGTGTGTGTGTGTGTGTGTGTGTGTGTGTGTGTGTGTGTTGAGCTGAATGATATATCATTCAAACTCAGGTCAACAAAATGATTTAAACCAACATCTCTGCAGGCTCATTTAAGATGAAAACATATAAATCAAGTGCTATGAAATAACAAAGAAAACATCATTCATCAAACTGTGAGACTGCAGTAACGAGGCTGGAAGCTGAGTTTGGGATAAGAGGAGTAAAACTATCTTATAACATATTTGACAAACGGAAGTCGTGTGCCTAGGCGTTTGTGGTATAGATCATATTGCGGGAGATTTCATGCTTCCACTGAGAGAAAGCACTTGATATTTATGACCCACCTGTCAACTAAAAGTTCACTTTAGGTTTTATATTTCCAGCTCTCCCAATTCTGAAGGCAGGAGGAGCCACAGAGGTAATTGGTTTCTGTAGAGACGTTATCATTTCTTGCATGTTTTAGTGCAGGTAAACACTTTAATTCCACTTGTTTTCCTGTTTAGACGCTTCAATATGTTGTTCAACTAATCTTTTTCCATGTGGATTTCATGTCTGGACAGTTCTACTTGCTGTTGTTACTTTTTCCAAATGTCTAGTTACTTTTAAAGTTATGTATAAGAAATAAGCAGATAATTTGCCTGTATTGGAATATTGGTCTAACAGAGGATACACACACACATACTACAGCAAACATTACACAGATAATTTTAAAAAATTATAAAATTGTGAACGATTTCTTTGCCCCTGAGATCAGGA
>NW_007812762.1:0-950 GCF_000696425.1 Galeopterus variegatus | reverse complement strand
AAAAAAATATTTAAAATCCTTTAATAACTCTGTACAAGATTAATTGTAAAGATGTGGATCAAGTTCTGGTGATGGTTGGATAAGCCTGGCTGGCTCCTAAAGAGAACCCCACAGGGTAGCAGTTCCTTGGTGAATTTACTTGAGTTTAACCCCAGGCTATGCAGTTTGCAGGCTAAGAAACCTGATTTGTCATTACATGAGAGCAGATCCAACTTTGCTGAAGGACAGAGTTATTAACTTCTCTCACAGAGACTAATGTATGAAGGCCAGAATATCAATATATTAATTTACTTTGAGAATTATAAATTCCAAAGAGGGGAGTAGATGTTGGAGTTTTCCAGCCAGTGCATTCTCTGTCTATGGGCAAGATTGATGGGAGATGAAAATTTAATAGGCAGGTTGCTTAGTGAGCCAACATCCAGAATAGAAGGATTAATTTTAATTTTAATGTTTAATGCCACAGCTAAAGATAGTCTGCTGAGATTATCTCCACAATAGAGATACACCTGCCTGCCACGAGTGAAATATTTGGACCCAAACATCTCTTCTCTGCATAATACTTAGTTGTAAGCTTCACAGTGTTCCCTCTCCTTTCTGTATTTCCAGTTCACCAATCCACAAATACTTTTTGACGGATATTCTTTCTTTAGCAACAACTTGGTGACATAGAACCCCTTTAGGGTAAATTTTTGTTATCCTGATTAGATTATTTATATATTGATTTACTCATTTTATTCTACTTTAATGATTTCACTTACCTTATTTTAAGACTCTTGATTAAGCTCTCAGAAGATTTCATGTTGCCTCATTACCTCAGTTCATTTGTTCTGCTATAAAAGCTATAACAAAATATCTGAGACTGGGTAATTTATAAAGAATAGAAATTTATTTTCTCACAGTTCTGGAGGCCTCCATGCAGTGAACCTATCCCCTTAAGCCCTTTAAAAAGG
>NW_007812761.1:0-950 GCF_000696425.1 Galeopterus variegatus | reverse complement strand
GCAAGAAAATTGGATGAAACTTTGGAAAATTGTAGGATTCAGTAAGGACCTGGAGCTCAAGATAAATTATGTAAAAACAATACTTGGATTGTATTTACAATTGAATAAAGTTCACAGAAAGGATAGCATGATAGGTTTTAGAAAAATCTATGCTATATAATAAACCTATTATACTAAATCTTCCAATGGAAGAAATATATTTCTTATATAACTCAATGATTTTGTACATCCACACAAAATTTCATGCAAGAAAGAAAGAGGGAAATATTTGGGGCCTTCCTTTGAGAGAAAAGTCATGGTTCCAATCATGCTGTAAAGTGGGCACAAGTGACATTAATTCCTTAAAATATGCTTTGCATAACTCTTCCATGCAAATTTCTGTTTTCCAATTTAATTTGTTACCAGAGCTACAAGTTCTTCTCTGGAATAACTTTCCACATTGTTCCATAAAAACTACCTTCAATTTTTGCTACATGACCCAGCACAAATCTAACAATCTAACAATGCAGCAACCCAACAATTCTACCTTCTACAATCTGTCACCCCGGAACTGTCTACAACAGTATGGATCCATGGGCTCGATTCTCATTTCCCAGTACCAAGCGGACAAAATAAATACCATAGTAAGCAGTCCATATTCACACACTAAAGCCTGAATCCACAATATCAGCTGCTTATTCCATGTTTCTTTCATTTTTGTCCCTATTCTTTTTGAGATCTCTGTGATAGAGCAACTAATAAACTCGAACATTTTTACATGCCCAGGACCAAGTGTGCCAGAGTAATTCTGTGGCATGAGGTCCCCTGTTTTATATAGTTCCTTCAGTAAGAACAGAGTCACTAAAGTTGTGTGAGTAAGCTGTTCCCTTGAGGAGCAAACAGTTCTAAGAAAGCTTAGTGGGTACAAAAAAATAAGAACAAATTGAAAAAATAAGAGAGTAAAACAACAA
>NW_007812760.1:0-950 GCF_000696425.1 Galeopterus variegatus | reverse complement strand
CGAAAGAGGAAATGTTATTGTTTGTCTTTTTATGCAAGTGTACTTCAAAGTTTGTGGAAAAATGGAATTGAAAGTAATACAAATCTTTCCATGAACTTTTTGAAGACCCCTCATATTTGTATTGTATTTGCGGTCTTTCTGTATTCATACGAGTGAGCTAGTAAAATATCACCTCTGTATGGCATAGGAGATAGTAACATCAGGCTTAAATTAATTTGCTTATCAAGCTTGGCTGGTAGAAGTACTTTGTGGAAGTGTCAAATGAATTTGAATAGGGATCTAAAGAAATTTAGGCTAGGATAGAACATTAAACAGATGTAAATTTTGTAGTATTTGATTTACCTTCATGAATTTTACATTTTTTTATAATTTTCTGAAATAGATTGAATATAACAAATTTCCAAATACAGATATTATAAAGGAATGAGTATGAATATATATATTATACATCATATATCATAATAAATATTCTAACAACCACAATGCCCAATTTTGCCTTTTTTAAAAAGATATAACGGGTCATTTCAATTCACATAGACACAGCACTACTTGCACAATTATGAGTGTCCTCTACTACTCTCATACCGCTGTCATTTATGGTATTTAGATCAGCTGAAGTTATTTGTCAAACAAATCTTAGCTCTCTCTGTACATTTGATCAATTTGTCTCTCTAAAACATATGAATTGAAGTGGTCACCTGGGGCTCTGAATATTGACTTAGTACCAGCACCTAAGACAAGTTATGCACTGGCAAAGTTATTTATTTGCAAAGTTGTTATGTTGTTAACTAAAATAGTGCCTATAAGGTGCCCACCACAAGGCTAGAGCATTGTGGGCACTTTTAAAAATGAGATCCCTTCCTTTTTTTCTTATGTTTTCTCCTCTCTTTCTAATCTTTATTTGTTTGGTTTTTTGGTTTTGTTTTGTTATTTTGGCCCTATCTGCAAGA
>NW_007812759.1:0-950 GCF_000696425.1 Galeopterus variegatus | reverse complement strand
CTTATGTGATAGTACCTGTTCGTAACAATCAGTTTATCTTCTGGAAAGAGAAAATCCAGTCCCATCTATAACCCAAGCAGCAGAACAAAGTGCTGATGTTCTCAAGGTGGGCTTATGTCAAGACCCCCTAACATACAGCAAGAGTTATTCAGCCCATGAACACAAACAATGCACAAATACATAAGGAAAGAATTTGTAGCTGCCCTCTTTTCATATATATTTTAGTGTTTTCACTTATCTGAATAAAGTGGTCAGCTGGATTTAATTCCTTTCTCACTTTAACTGGTCAGCTGGATTTAATTCCTTTCTGACTTTAATTTTTCTAATGTTACCCTCTGTGATATATCTGTAACCCAACTCCAAAATCCTATTTAGTTAAAAATTACTTAGTCTTTACTTTTCTGAACTTCATGTGGCTGATCCATTTGGTTTCCAAGGTTTGAGCTGCTGTTTAACCCTGGCCAGGTTCTAACTTTCAATAGTCTGATTAAACTTGATTCCAGTCTGTGCTTCAATAAAACAATGTCCTCTAAAACCACTCACCCTGCCAACATGTGGTCAGGTGTAATCACTGGATTCAGAGGGTAGGGGGCTGCACCAGGCTCTGCCTCTGATGTTCCAGGACTTCCTCTGGGGCTGCCACCAGGGAGAAGTGGCCTGTGTGCACCATCCCACCCCCTGCCTTTCCCTGAGAGTCGACTTCCTTGCCCCTGGGAAGATAGAGACTCCAGTGGCCCCAAGTTTCCATGATGGCTACTACCTTGCCAGCAGCATCCTCCTCGGACAACTGGTCAACCACATCCTGGACCAACTACAGAGATGGGTAAGGGACATGCGGAAGACGAGGTGCCAGTGTGGGCCATGGAACCCCAGGCTACCCGTCCTCAAACCTGGCTTTGAATTCTAGCCATGTAAGCTTTGCCAAGGCCCATAACCCTTCCGTACCTCAG
>NW_007812758.1:0-950 GCF_000696425.1 Galeopterus variegatus | reverse complement strand
TTTTACCTCAAGTAGTTATCATTTCTTTGTATTAAGAACATTAAAAATACTGTCTTCTAAACTAAATTTTTTTTAAAAATACTCTTCTTCTAGCTAGTTGAAATTATACAATAAATTGTTGTTAATTATAGTCTCCCTACAATGCCATGGAGCACTAGATCTTATTCCTCCTATCTAGCTGTAATTTTGTATCTATTATCCAACCTCTCAGTATCCTCTTGCCCCACTATCCTCCCCAGCCTCTGGTAACCACCATTCTACTCCCTACTTCTATGAGATCAACTTTCTTAGCTTCCACATATTAGTGAAAACATGCAGTATTTCTCTTCCTGTTCCTGGCTTACTTCACTTAACATAACATCCTCCAGGCTCTTCCATATTGCCGCAAATGGCTGGATTTCATTCTTTTTATGGCTGAATTGTATTCCATTGTGTATTTACACCACATTTTCTTTACCATTCATCCGATGATGGACACTTGGTTGATTCCTTGGATACTGTGAAGAGCATAATAGTCTCCAATAAAGTCCTCCTTGTCTACTTGATTCATCAGGTGCAATTTTTGTTTGACACAGTCAAGACTTTCCAGAATTTATAACCAATTCCTACCAAACAATATTTTGTTCTGGGCCCAATATCTTCCTTATTTAAGTGAATAATATCATATCCCACAAAGGACTTTGGACTGGAAGATGACCGAACTCACTTTGTTGGTGACCTGCATAAATTTAATTTGGAAAAGATTAGCTGAGGCACCCGGGTTGTTCCTCAGAATGCTCAGAACTTATGAGTTCACTCAGAAGGTAACAACAGGAATAAGGAGACTATGTCGATGGAGAAAACATCAAGGATATTTAGATGGGGGTCAAGGAAGGCATCATTAAGTGCTTTATTTAAGTGGAAAGCTGAATGAGAAAAGAGAGAACATTCTAGGCATAGAGAATAAAGTG
>NW_007812757.1:0-950 GCF_000696425.1 Galeopterus variegatus | reverse complement strand
CTTGAAATCAATAATGAAAAATGTTCCACGTATTTATCCATCAGAATTATTTTTACCACTAATACAAGTACTTGGATGATGGAAACTCTGAGTCTATACAATAAGTTGTGCGATTTTCAAGCACAATCCCATAGCTTCTTTTAAGGTTTTACTCTTTTGAGAAGCAAGACAGACCTAAGTCTTCAAGCATAGTTGATTCATTCTTTCAGCATTCATTTATTGAGCTCCTACTATGAACCAGGTGTGATGCTAAGTGCAGCAGGAGAGATTAAATACAGGCCCTATTCTCACGAAATCGGACGGAAGAAACAGATACATTCATCAGATGGTAATCAGAGAGAAGAAATAGAAAAATTCTTAGTCATCAGATAGAAGAAATCGAAACATTATTTCCATTTCAGAGGCAAGCAAATAAAAAAAATCCCACCTTCAGGGACATCTCTCAGGATATAAAGCAGATATGTCAACTAGGTCTCTCCATGCTTCGGTGCTACCTATTTCTAACCAAATTATTATACCAGTATCCCTTAAATTCCTCCTCCCCAGACCCTCAATGAGGAGCCAGTTGCTTATTCAGCCTATAAACAATGCCATGAGCAGATTTGTGTTTTCATCAATATGATTCATCAGCACACTGAACCTCTACCCAATACTGCATGACAGAATACATCTTCAGTTTTTATAATGTCTTCCACATGATTTTAACCCCAAATGCTTTACATACTTCTCTAAGACAGCTATAGAATTAAAATAATAAATCAAAGCAGGGGACCAGATAGCGAAGAGGTTTATCCAAGGGAGGAAAAGACAGGTTTTCAACGAGACAGGAGAAAAGACGGAGAGCCTTACTGTGTATGAGTCCTGTAATGAATAACACTTTTCTCTCTTTTAACTCTTTCTTTGGTCAGTTGTCCCAAGCAGCAGACCTTGTCCCATCTCTTACAAATCCT
>NW_007812756.1:0-950 GCF_000696425.1 Galeopterus variegatus | reverse complement strand
GTGGAAGACTTCCTCTTTTTCCAGGCTCCTTAAGTGACTCTTCTTGTGTTAATGAAGTCAGACGTGTGGTGGGCCACCTTCACGGTAGTCACAGATGTTACTGTAGCAGCAAGCCGTCCATGCAGCACAGATTCCCGCCTTCTGGATGGGTGGGGTGGGGCAGTGGTGACGGTCGCCTGGGTTTTCCGCCTGCCTGGGTCCTCACTGGCATCTGTGGTGGGAGTTCCTGCCTTCTGTGTGGGCAGCACAGCAGCAGCAACTGCTGCCCAGGTTTCCTACCTGCCTGGGGCCTCGCCGGCATTTGGGGCACAGGGTTCCTGCCCACTGGGTGGGTGGACTGGGGTGGCAGTGGCAGCTGCTGCCCAGGTTTCCTACCTGCCTGGGGCCTCGCTGGCATCTGCAGTGGGCTCCACACTTTCTTTTACCCCAGTTGCTGGAATATTTGCTCTTTTCCCTGTCTGATAATACCTGTAGACTTTGTATCTTTTCATTCTTTTTTCTTTTTTTCCTCCAGCTGTGTATTTTCAAATAGCCTGTCCTTGAGCTCACTAATTCTCTCTTCTGCTTGATCAATTCTCCTGTTTATGCCCTCTATTGCATTTCTCATTTGGTTTAGTAAATTTTTCAGCTTCCAATTTTTTTATTTCTATTTTCTTGTTAAATTTCTCTGTTAAATTAATGATTTGCTTCTCTGTATTCTCTTGAATCTTGTTTAATTTCCTTAGAACAGCTATTTTGAATTCTCTGTCTGAGAGATCACACATCTCCATCTCGGTGTCGGTCTCTGGTGCTTTGTTTCACCCATTTGGTCAGGTCATGTTTCCCTTAGTTTTCTTGATATTTTGTGAGCATTTGACAATGTCTGCACACTGAAGGATTGGCTACTTATTCCAGTCTTCACTGTCTGGCTTTGTTTATGCCCATCTTTCCAAAGCTTTTAAGCAGATTAC
>NW_007812755.1:0-950 GCF_000696425.1 Galeopterus variegatus | reverse complement strand
GGCCGGCCCTTTGTCATTGTTTTAAAGCATATATGCAGCATCCTTGGAAAACTCTGAGATGTATGGGCTTAGATTTGAGCAGAATCTAGGAATTCTTTCTTTCCCTAGCCTCAATGCTATCTAACAGTTCTCATGTCCTACTGTTGTAGGCAGAACAATGCCCCTTCCAAAGCTGTTCACATCCAAATCCTTGAAACCTGTGAGTATGTTATGATACATGGCAAGAGGAAATGAAGGCTGCAGATGGAATTAAGGTTGACAGTCAGCTTGAGGTCAGAGATTATCCAGGTGAGCCCATTGTATTATAAGAGTCCTTATAAATGAAGGAGGAAAGAAGGAGAGCCGGAATCAGAAAAGGAGATATGAGAATAGAAGTAGAGATCAGAGTGGTGTAATTGCTTGCTTTGAAGACGAAAAGAGGCCTGAAGCCAAGGACTGTGATAAACCTCTACAAGCCAGAAAAGAAAAGAAGATGGATTCTTCACTACAGTCTTCATAAAAAACACACTTCGATTTTAACCCAGTAAGACCCATTTAGAACTGACCGACAGAGTTTTAAGTTAATAAATTTGTGTTTTTTTAAACTACCAAATTGGTACTTATTTTTAATAGTGCAATAAGAAATTAATGTGCCTACCATAATTTTTAACAAACACCTTTATCATTAGCATTATCATCAAAATACAAAAGAAAATCCAGCCTAAAAGTGTGCAGTCCTGCTACAGCGTTTGGTAGAATGGAGTTCTTCCTTTCATCAAGTCCATAAGAGCAAATTTTATCAGCAGTCATAAAGTGCTGGTGATAAACTTAATTTTCTGTATTCCAAAATGCCATCCAAATAACAACTCTAGCTAGAGGGTTTTTTTTTTTAATTTTTAGACCAATATAAAAAAAAAAAAGTATGACCTTCCTTTTAGTAACTAACAAAACATGCTTTCTACTTGCATGCC
>NW_007812754.1:0-950 GCF_000696425.1 Galeopterus variegatus | reverse complement strand
ATCCAAGAAATTGTCACCAAGATCAATGTCAAGTAGATTTTCCCTACTTGACATCGTCCCTATGAGAAGTTTTACAATTTCAGGTCTTATGTTAAAGTTTTTAATCCATTTTGACTTAATTTTTTTCATGGTATAAGATAAGGGTCTAATTTCATTCTTTTGCATGTGGATACTTAGTATTCTGAGCACAATTTACTAGAGAGACTATTCTTTCCCCACTCTGTGTCTTGAAAACCTTGTGGAAGATGAATTGACAATATATGCTTGAATTTATTTTTGGCTCTCTGTTAGGTTCCATTGGTCTGTGTGTCTGTCTTTATGCTAGTACTGTACCGTTTTAACTACTGTAGATTTGCAATATATTTTTAAATCAAGAAAGTGAGAAGCCTCTAGTTTTGTTTTTCTTTGTCAAGATTACTTTGTCTATTTGGGATCCTTTGTAGTTCCATATGAATTTTAGAATTGTTTTTTTCTTATTATTGTGAAAAATTTCACTGGAATTTTAATAGAGACTGCATTGAAAATAAAAAGCTTCTGTACAGGAAAGAAAAAAGCAGAACAGAAAGGCAACTTATGGAATGGAAAAAAGTGTTTACAAACTATGTGATGTGGAATTAGTAGCCTAATATAGAAAAGTTTCCACCAACTCATTAGGAAAATAAATAAATAAATAAAAAATGAGCAGAGGACTTGAACAGATATTTCTCTAAAGAAGATATACAAATTGTTACTGGGTGGCATGTCCAGGTTCTTGGTTCATGAAAAAGTATTTTTTCATGGCACCAGTAAAAGGAAAGGAAGAAAGGGACAGAGAAACACAATAGGGTTTTATTACCAAGTAAATGTACATGTCAAGGAAGTGTGCAGACATCTCCACCAAAGAGAGATTTATGCATCCCTGACCATTTTCCATCCTCTACATCCCATGTGCAAATTCCTAAATGGCTGAC
>NW_007812753.1:0-950 GCF_000696425.1 Galeopterus variegatus | reverse complement strand
TGTGTATTTCTTCACCATCACACTATTCTTATATGTTGTAGCACTTGTCTTGTGATTTACATATAGACGTATCTATATCCCCATTAGACTCTGAACTGACTCCTTGTATCTCTCTGCTCCCATGACTCCTACTCAACTCTTCTAGTCACCAGGTATCCCAGGTATTATTAATTATTTATTGAGTTTCTGTCTACTCTGCTTGATTGAGAGTTGATTGAGTACAAAGACTTTGTTTCTCTGTGTTTTTGTTGTTGTTTTGTTTTGTTTTTTCCATATTATTTTTGTCACTCATATTTATGTACCTAGCATCAAGCACAGCACCCGGAATATAATATGCCCTCAATAAGCTACTATAGAATGAATGAATGATCCAAACGTAATCAGTCTGATTGAGACCAGTCTCAGCATATTTACTGCAACTAAAACAAGACAGACTGAAAATTTGCCCCTGTTAAAGAATTGTTTAAATTTTTACTGAAACTCAAACTCAACTACTTGGGCAAATGGAGAATGATGTTATATTTCATATTATACCAGAAAACTTCTTTAAAACCCTCCTTTAACTAAGAGATAGAAGAAGAAATTTGATGTATTGTTCTTAATTGAAACCTAATTTTTAAAAAATCTGCTATTAAAGACATCTTTGAGACATTTGGCTGTTAATCTGGTACTAGATAATATTTAAGAATTATTTTTGCTGGCATGATAATAGCATTGTGTTATGTAGGAGATTGTCTTCGTGGTGGTTTTCAAAACTAGCTACACATTTTTGACACTCACCTCACAGAGAGGAGAAAAGGAAATCTTTCTGTTCCCACCTCCTTTGTCCAGCAGGATTCAGTGACAGTGATTCTGCAAGGCTTCCAAGGCTAAAGCAGAAAGTGCATGCTGACCCCCCCCCCTGGTTTTCCTGGAAGGTCATTCTCTGAAATCCCCTTTTTTGAGACTCT
>NW_007812752.1:0-950 GCF_000696425.1 Galeopterus variegatus | reverse complement strand
GAAACAGTATATTGTTCAAATTGTAATAACCATAGCAATATGTTAATCGCTCACTTAAAATGTGCAGGTGCTGTGCTCATAGTTGAGCATGTTTTTGCTTAAGCTTCATTACAGCCCTTTGAGGGAGTGCTATTACAAACCCCATTTTATAGATGAGAAAACTGAGGCTGAGAGGTCAATGATGTCAAGGTCACACACTTGTTAGCAGGCAAGGCCAACCTTAGAACCCAAGCCTGTCCATCTTCACAGACCATACCCCACCCTACTGCCCTGCTCAGATGCAGTCAGAGGTAGGATATGGTTTTCCTATAGAATATCCTAACAGAGGCAGGATTTTGTGTGTGAACAAGACCCCACCACACTATGTCTCAGGACATACACTTTCACATGCAGGCCAGGATGGGGTCCAGGGGGGACAGTCCAGTCCCCAAAAAAGCCTGTGAATTTGTACACAGCACTCACATAGGACCAACCACATGGGGAAGTCACAGTTTCCTGGGGCATCCATTTTACTGGAATATAGGTAGAATAGGAATATTCATAGAGGGAATGTTACTTTTACATAAGAAAAGGTCTAAATACAGTGTGGCAGCAAATGCAAAATAGCCAGGGGAGTTTAAGATAAAATATGGAAATGTCTATAGAATTTCCCACCAGGCTACAAGCTTCACCAATCCACCTTCCCTGCTAGATGCCCTGGGATACCTGTCTCCCACCCTCCTGCTGGGCCCACGAGGAGAAGAACGTAGTTAAGAAGGCAGGCTTTGAGGGCAGATTGGCTGGCCTCAGATCTTGGCTCCACCAACTCATTAACTTCTACTTGAGGTGCACCCTTGGACCAGCCCCATCAGCATCACCTGGGTGCTGGTGAGAAATGCAAAATCTAAACCCTGCCCCAGACCCTGGGAGTCAAAATTTGCATTTTAACAAGATCCCCAGGGGATGTGCAT
>NW_007812751.1:0-950 GCF_000696425.1 Galeopterus variegatus | reverse complement strand
TTTTTTTTTGTTGTTTTAACTACAGTTATTTTTTCTCCTGTTCTCTTTGACTTTGAGGGTTGAGAGTATTTTTTTTCTTTAACCTCTTTGTACAAATTTTTGTAAATTTGGAGAAGGAAAAGTTATATATGTGCTGTATCTGTCATACTTCTGCATGAATTTTCAAAATTAAATACAAATCTTAAAATAATGCCTACATTTTTTGCAGGCTACTTTGAACTATTCCCATAGAATGTGTAAGATATATTTTATTTTTCCTAGGGCATTATTAGTAGTCCAGGAACAGAAAAGCATTGTGTGCACATGAACAGGGTGTAGCTCTTGAAGACAGGTCTGGCAACAACTTACGTCTAAGTTTTCAGAATAACCAGAATATTTCTAAAGCCATCATTCATGCTCAATTCATTCTGCGTGATTGGTTAATTGATTCACTTGATCCTTACAACTGCTGTGTGAAGGAGAACAAACATATGTTGCCACCCATGGAAAGTGAGGCAAAGAGAGGTTGACTTGTTTAAAATTACAAAGCTCTTTTGCAGCAGATCTAAGACTAGAAGCCTAGTTCATTTATTTTTCAACTTTTCTATTCCTTGCCAAATTAGCACAACACAAGAAAGCTCCCACAGCAAATACAAAACAAAAAGACTGTCTGTTGGTTTTAGAAAGTCAAAGAATGTAATGCTATTATGGGATTGTACACCTGACACATTGAAAGCTTACACAGGAGAAGTAGCCTGCAGCTTCCCTGGTGAGGATGAACCCTCAGCAGTGTACAGTCCTGTGAAGAGATGATAATAATAACAGATACCACTTACTGGGATTTTACTCTATGCCTAGCCTTTTATAAGTTCCTTATGTGCTGTGTCTCACTGATTTTTCACAACTCCTATAGGTAGGGCTCTGAGTTGAAAGAGAGTAGCTGAAACTAGAAACTTTACCTTAAAGGAATG
>NW_007812750.1:0-950 GCF_000696425.1 Galeopterus variegatus | reverse complement strand
TGACGCCAAAGCACCCAGTCCGTCATGGGACCCGGACATCTGACACAGACCCTCTACTGACCCATGACCAGCCTCCCACTTTTGCCTGCAGATCAAAGCCCTTACCTCACCTTCCCGCCTCTTTCCCTTTATAAACCCCAGAACTGGCATCAGAAGGTGGGATGATTTTAGTATGGTCATCCCCCAGATGCTGGTTATCTGAATAAATCTTCCAATCCTTACACCAACTTTCAGATTTTTGAGACATTTGTTTCGTGCGAGAGGCTAAGTCAAGCCTGACTGTCTATAACACTGTAAATAAATAAACTACAGTTATTTTTTAAAATAATTTATTTTATTTATTGAATCAAAATTGATTATACATATTTTGGGGGTTGAACATTGAGATATGTTGATTAAATCAGTTTTACTAGCATATATATTGTTACAATCTGTAATTATTCTTTGTGCCCCTTGTCCAACCTCTCCCCTTCCCCCATTCCCTCCCCCACCCCTTCTAGTTGCCTTAGATTTCTTCTCTCCTTCTGAAAGAATAACGGTTACTCTGTTAACTTGTTGCCTAGATGATCTGTCCAATGCTGAGAGATGTGATCAGGTCCCCCAATATTATCATAGAGCAGATGGTTCTGTCCCTCTGAAATGGGTTCTGTGGAAAGAGACATCCTCTTCTTTTCTTTGTCTCTGCTGGTGACTCTTCTTGTGTCAATGCTCTCCTGTGGTTGGCAGACCATCTGCGTGGTGGCTGTGGCGTCTAGCCGCTTTTGCAGCAGCCATGGTTATTGTGGTCGCTGTGGTGGGCCACCCACATGGAGGTGCTGTTTCTGGCATGCTCCTTGGCACTGGCGGTATGCTTGGTTGTGGGGTGTGTTTGGTCCCCTTCTCTATGCCTCGGGTCCCCGGGCAGGCCCCAAGGTGCTGGCATGGTGTGCCTGGTTGTGGGAGGGTGGTCC
>NW_007812749.1:0-950 GCF_000696425.1 Galeopterus variegatus | reverse complement strand
GAACCCGGGGCCTTGGTGTTATCAGCACCACACTCTCCCGAGTGAGCCACAGGCTGGCCCCCAGAGTGACTTTTTTTTCCTTCTTTTATTTTTATTTTTTAATTGACACATAAAAATTCTATGTATTTATGATGCACAACATGATGTTTTGAAATATGTGAAGATTGTGGAATGGCTAAATCGAGCTAACTAATATATTCATTACCTCACATATTTGTGTGATGAGAACATTTAAAATCCACTCTCAGCAATTTTCAATACATCGTTATTAACTATGTTATCATGTTGTACAGTAGATGTCTAGAGCTCATTCATCCTGCATAACTGAAACTCTGGATCCTTTGACCAGCATCTCCTCCCCCCACCCCCCAACCCCTGGTAACCACCATTCTACTCTCTGCTTTTATGAGTTCAAGTTGTTTAGATTCTGTATATAAGGGAGATCATGCCCTATTTGTCCTTCTGTGCCTGAATTATTTCATTTAACATAGTGTTTTTCAGGCCCATCTGTGTTGCCACAAATGACAAGATTTCATTCTTTTTTGTGGCTGAGTAGTATTCCATTCTGCAAATGTACCATATTTTCTTTACCTGTTCAGTGGACGCTTAGGTTGGTTCCATATCTTGGCTGTTGTGAACAGTGCTGCAATAAACATGGAAGTGCAGACATCTCTTCAACATACAGATTTCATTTCCTTTGGGCATATACCCAATAGTGGGATTGCTGGATCATGTGGTAGTTCTACTTTTAGTTTTTTGAGAAACCTCTCTGCCGTTTCCCATAATAGCTGTACTAATTATCACAATGACTTCGAAGATTAATATATGTCCACAGGATAGACACCTAAATCACCATTAAAAGGGAGAACAGGAAACACGAGAATCAAGAATAGCTGTTCATGCACTTATAAAAAATCACAGGCAAAATAGAAGTTGCACTTTCTCCCCGT
>NW_007812748.1:0-950 GCF_000696425.1 Galeopterus variegatus | reverse complement strand
ATTAATACATGTTTCAGGGACTCTGGGTTTATACTCTGCTCACTCTCTTAACTACTTACTTTGGTCATTCCAGTCAGAGAATATTCTTTTCTTTTCTCCAGTGGTCAACATTATACAGTTTATCCATCAGTGGAAAATCCAGCTGTCATTTATTTTACTTGTGATGAGATATGAAATAAAGACCAAGCAATTAGAAATGGTCTGGAAATTTTGTCAATGATGCATGATTCAGCTTGCTATTACTTTGCATAATTTTGGACTGTTCTCAGTTAAGTGCTGACCCATATTAAAGAAGATTTAGCAGACAGGATGCCAAAGACATGGAGGGTGGTGCCATTTTGCAGATGCCATTATATTTTCTAAAGTTTTCTAAGAAATTGCATTTTAACTGTATGTCAGGTAGTTGCAATAAACCTGAAGGATGGCCTGTAATCTAGGTCGGTGATGTTTGAAACATGATCCAGTGAGAGATTTTTAGAGTCTTGAGCAATGGGAGGGATGGTGTCAATTATGAATTCACACAGAGAACAGAAAAGAAATAAGTTCTTTCTAATATATCTGAGAAAGATATACAGAGGAACTGAGAAGCAGGGACTCCCTAAGTACATCTTATTATACATTTCCTGGATTCCTAAAATGTGGATTATTCATATGTTAATAGTTCTACAATTTCATCTTCAAAAAATATATATACCCAATGTTATAATGCTCCTTTATTTATTTATTAATTTATTTTCTAAAATCAGCTGTTGTTTAGAACTATATTATTGACCATTTGTATGAAATGTCTGTTAAAATATTTTGGCTAGTGTTTAATTGAATCATTTATCTTTTTACTATTGAATTGTAAGAATTCTTTTATATATTCTGGATGTAATCCTTTATCAGGTTACATATATGTGCATTGAATTATAGGTAAATTATACATCAGTTAAGATTTTATATTTAAT
>NW_007812747.1:0-950 GCF_000696425.1 Galeopterus variegatus | reverse complement strand
AAAAATAAGTATTCCATCCTCTGGTACATAACAGGCAAGGGACTATTATTCAGCATTAAAATAAGTGAGCTATCAAGCCATGAAAGACATGAAAGAAACTTAGATGAAAGAAGCCAATCTGAAAAGCCTGCACACTGTATGATTCCAACTTATGACACTCAGTGGTTGACAGTGGCTGGAGGAAAAGAGGACAAAGTTCAGAGCATTTTTAGGACAGTGAAACTATTCTCTATGATACTATTATGGTGGATACATGGCATTATACATGTGTCACAACCCATAGAATGAACCCTAATGTCAACTACGGACTTTGGGTGATAATGATGTGTCAATGCATGTTTAGCAGTGGTAACAGATGTACCACTCCAGTGTGGGGTGTTGATAGTTGGGGAGGCTGTGCATGTGTGGTAAGTCTGTGTACTTGCTGCTCAATTTTGCTGTGAACCTAAAATTGCTCTAAGAGATAAAGTCTACAAAAAAGAAAAAGAAAAAAATCCTAGAGGGCTTAACTATAGCTACTGCTTTGTCCGTAATCAGTGGTGATCCAGTGCAGACTTCTATAAGCACAGAAGTGATATAGCTCTGCTTCCAAAGGGTAACCTGGGGTCAATGCACAGTAAGAATGAGAGGAAAGAGAGAAAGAAGGAAACAGGTGATTGCTCACGGGGTGGTCTATGCAGAGGTTTGCAAGGGCCTTGACCAGGCCACAGCCTCAGAATGGAGGAAAGAAAAGAAAGGTTGATAAGGTCATGGTGAGGGGACCTACATGGCTGGGCATCTGGTTAGATGCTACCACTCAAGGAGGAGGATGAGAGGAAAAGTGAAGGAGACAAAGAGTCCTAGGGCACTAGAAGAATGATGACGCCATTAAAAGAAATGTGGAAAATAAAAAGAGATAAAAGTAAGAGGCATCCAGCCTAGTTCCGCCATTTGGTTAACGCACATTGCAC
>NW_007812746.1:0-950 GCF_000696425.1 Galeopterus variegatus | reverse complement strand
GGAGAATGAGGCCAACGCTGGGACACCCTCCTTGCTTGGCTTCTTCTCTTTTCTTGACCTGATTCCTCCACTCCTTTCCTGGTCTCCCTTAGCAGCACTCTCTCCATAAATCCCTTGTACATACATAGACTCTTGTTTCAGGGTTGGCTCCTGGGAGAAGCCAGCCCAGGACCACCTCCTTCACCTCACTCCCACCTCCAGTAGAGAATGTCTCTCTGCAGATAGCTGTGGAATTCCAAAGGAGGGTCCTGCTTTGAGGTTCCTAGAAAGACAGGACTTTGTTTGAGTAATTTGTCCCATCCTGAGCTACTCCTATGGTCAACACTGCGGGGGGAAGGGGGGCACAAAAGCAGAATAGGAAGACTTGGGCTTCAAAGTGGATGGAGAAAGCTATAATTCAGAATCCTCCAAGGAATAAATGGTCCCCCCACGGCAAAGTGCTGGAGAGTCAGACCTGTGAGGTCTGTGGGGTTTTTCTAATGCAATAGGTAGTCCCAGACCCTCAGGAACTTCTCCCAGAACAGATACAGCCTTCTCTGTGCCTCATTGGCTGCAGGGAAAGTTTCCCTAGCTTCTGTCTTCTGCTCAGCCACCTTAAGATGAAGCCTCAGACCGTTTCTTCATTGAAGGAAAAAGGTTGATGAGACACAATGGGACTCCTGAGCTCTGCCATTTTCTATCTAAGGGTACTTGAAATGATAGAGAGGGGAATCCCTTCTTCCCCTGCCACTCCCCGCACCCTTCCCCAAGGCATCAGTGCAACCCATACCTTGGCCTTTGGGTAGGAGGATGACGTGAAAGTTTTGCCAAATCACAAAGACCAAGCAGCGCCGTGGGGGATTATAATGATCATGACTGCCAACCTGCCAGGTTTCTAGAAGTCTAGATGGTCTCACATACTCACTGGAGCGGGAAAGTACTTCAAAGTTTAATTGCTTAAAGGGCTATCA
>NW_007812745.1:0-950 GCF_000696425.1 Galeopterus variegatus | reverse complement strand
GGTCAAGGATTTGGATCCATGTACCGGTCAGTCACGAAAAACAAGAAAAAAAAGAAAGAAAAAGATGAATACTTATTGTAGAAAAATGGGGGAAAGGCCTACATTTCCTGGTAAGGCACAAATGAAGAAAACAAAAATTACCAATAAGCATATAAATTTTGCTGCTCCATTAGTAATAGAAGATTTGTAACTTAAAACAATGAAATGTAATTTTTCTGTTACCCAACTGGCAAATATTAGAAACAGATTATGAACAGGGTGGGTAAGGGTGTGGAGTACAGTGTTGGGGGCGATGTAAATTTGTGTATTGATTGGCATAACTCTCTTAGAGAGCAATTTGTCAAAATTTGTAAAAATTTTTAATATTTCAACACTTAAATCCAATAATTTGAATTTTTAGAAATTTACTCCAAAAAAAAAAAAAAAAAACCCCACCAGAAAATGTAATGTTGTTTATAATAGTTCCAAACTGCAAACAGCCTAAATGTCCATCCATAGAGAGATTCATTAAATAGATTTTGGTTAACCTATACAAGGTTAACTATGACTAGAATAACATGTCATCATTAAAAATTATCAAGATCTACATGTATTGACATGGAAAGATATCCAGTAAATGAAAAAAAGGCAGTTTGCAAAGTACTGTGCATAAGTATGATTAAATTAAACAGTATTTTGTTAAAAAAAAAAATCCTGGAAGGATATACGGAAGTGTTAACATGGTTTTCTCTAAAAGGTGAGGTTATAGGTGGAATTTCCCCTTTTGAGATTTTTCTATTGTCTGATTTTTACAAAAGAAAAATGATTACTTTTTAAATGTGAAAAGTCAGTAAAAAGTTTCCATTTTAGAAAAAAAATCTGGTCTAAAATTATTCAATAAGCATACTATAATAAAATTATTAATAAAATTTAACCTGGGTTTTAAATGTTCTAATTTGCTCATTGAAAGC
>NW_007812744.1:0-950 GCF_000696425.1 Galeopterus variegatus | reverse complement strand
TAAAGGAAAGTAATATCCTCATTCATGAGACACTGGGCTTTAATTAATGAACTATAGATCTTTGAAAAAAATTTCTGAGCATCCTAATCAGGGCGATGGCTATCATTAAGTGTGGCCCGTTAGAAAGCACTTAATGAACATAGAGAAAATCATTTCACATGTTATCTTATTTAATCCTCTTAGCAACTGTGAATTGTAGATGTCATTATCTCCTCTTATGTATGAAAGAACTGAGCTTCAAAGACTTTTCCAAAGCCTCACACCAGTGAAGTTTTGGAGCTAGTACTCAAATTCGGATTTAACTGCGAACTACTCAACAGGAAGACAGATATCCTTGCTTCTTCAAACTTCAGCTAAACGTAACAATCATTAGTTGGGGTACTTATTATTCGCCATGCAGAAGTTTGAATAAAAAAAGAAGTGTCATTTTTCAAAAATTTATCTTGACCACTGTATCCTTCTTAGGGTTGATATATATTATAATAAATACATAAATAAAATAAATATATATACAAAAATATATATATATATATATATTCCACACAACTTTATTGAGCTGGGAAAAAAAAGAATATATTTATTTTTATAAAATTTTTATTGATAAAAATTTTTAATATTCAAGGTGTATAACATAAGGATTAGATGTAAGTATTGTGAAATGAATACCACAATAAAGTTAATTAGCATATCCATCACCTCACTTAGGTACTATGGTGTGTGTGTATGTGTGCACTCATGTGTGTGTTGAGAACACTGAATATTTACTCTCTTAGCAAATTTCAAGTATACAATATAGTATCATTAACTATAGTCTCATTGCTTCACATTAGATTGCCAGAACTTCTAATTTAATCTCATACCTGAAAATTTATACCCTTTGGCCAACATGTCCTCATTTCCCTTATCCCTGACTTCCAGCAATCACCATTCTACTCTCTGCTTCCCTAAGT
>NW_007812743.1:0-950 GCF_000696425.1 Galeopterus variegatus | reverse complement strand
CTGATTTACTGTTTGTCTTCTGCATTTGTTGGTTCCTTGGGTTGTAGATAACTTTTTTTTTCTCTTCATTATTGCCATTTTTATTTTACTAGTTGGTTTTGATTTTTTTTTAGTTTTTATGACAGTTGTAGTTATTTTTCAGGTACCAAACCCAGTACTCCCTTGAGAATTTCTTGTAAGGGCGGTCGTGTGGTAGTGAACTCCTGCAATTTTCGTTTGTCTGAGAAATATACTATTTGCCCTTCATTTCAAAGGATGGCCTTGCAGGATAGAGTATTCTTGGCTGGCAATCTCTGTCTTTTAGTATTTTGAATATATCTTCCTATTCCTTTCTGGCTTTTAGGGTTTGTGATGAAAAGTCTGGTGTTAGTCTGATTGGGGCTCCCTTATAGGTGATTTGACACTTCTCTCTTGCAGCTTTTAAGATTCTCTCCTTGTCTTTGAGTTTTGCCAATTTGATTATAAAATGTCCTAGAGAAGACCTTTTTGGGTTAAATACATTTGGGGATCTATGAGCTTCCTGAATCTGAAGATATGTATCTTTTCTTATACCTGGGAAGTTTTCTGCCACTATTTTGTTGAATGTGTTTTCTATGCAATCTCCTTTTTCCTCCCCTTCTGGAATACCCATGACTCGGATATTTGAGCGCTTAATGTTGTCTGATATCTCTCTTAGATTTTCTTCAATGTTTTTAATTCTTTTATCTTTTCTTTTTCTTTTTTTTTTTTTTTTTGTCTGCCTGTGTTATTTCAAACAGCCCATCTTCAACATCAGAAGCTCTCTCTTCTGCCTCTGCAAGCATGCTGGTTAAAATCTCTGCTGTGTTTTTTATTTGGTCAAATGAATTCTTCAGCTCAGCAAGCTCTGCTACATTCTTTTTCAGGACACTGATTTCCTTGTACATTTCTTCTTTCAGGTCCTGTATACTTTTCATCATTTCATCGTGTTG
>NW_007812742.1:0-950 GCF_000696425.1 Galeopterus variegatus | reverse complement strand
TGTAAATAGATTGTAATTGCACTTAACAGCAAATTAATCCTTCCCTCTAGATATTCCACATTGCCTCATCAAACCAGAAAACAATTCAACCGGGCCTGCCTCTAACTGGAAGCCACATTTTAAGAACTTATTCTGAAGAGCAGGAAGGCTTCTCACAGGTGAGAGTAACTAAGATAATTTAAATATGGGTGAATACAGAAATAAATTCCCAGGCTCTGTTACTCTCTTTGTTGAAACCCATTCTTTTGGAAAATCGTTTTCTTTAGCTATTGGACAACAAAATGCATTGTCAAGAAATTTTATAGCAATAATTATAAAAGATGTCCATTTGAACCCATTGAGGTCTCACTGATTTTATAACACCCAGCAGACCTCCCTGCAGGAGAACACTATATTTATGTGAGCAATATATGCGAGAATTGAGATCGTAAAATTAAATGACCACATAGAACTGTCATTTATATGATGAGCGCCTACGTATGTGAAGGCTGGTTTATTTTGCAGCGTTGGGTTGCGTTAAATGGTCCACTCTCAGTGAATGTTTTTAATCACGCATTTCTTCACTCTTTCTGCAATATTACACTTGAAGGACTGGTAAGCAGTTTGCTATGAAATGCTAAATGGTTACTGGCACTGCTTTTCTGACAGAAGAGCTCACTAAAATAGAAGTACAGTGCATATTGTATGCAATTGTTTTATGAGAGACATTATGGTTACTAGAATAACATTTCATCATTACCAACTGCTGAGAGGAAAGTCATTAAGATATTTGGCAAGCCAGTGCAATTTTTCAACAGAGCTATATAGTATGAGGCCTTAGAACAGCTTCCATAGACAGAAGCTGGCTGTCTCACAAGGAAAAAAAAAATCAAGTCTCAAGTCTTCTATGTTGCATTTATGATAGATTATTTTCAGAGTCCAGTGACGAAGTTATATGATATGTCAGGAGT
>NW_007812741.1:0-950 GCF_000696425.1 Galeopterus variegatus | reverse complement strand
CAAGTACTCCCTAACCTGGGATGGCCTGCTCCTAGGGAAGCCTCGGCCCTGCCTAGCCTTCGCCCAGAAATTCCCTAGCCTGGCCTGGGCTGTCATGAGGACACTGCTGGCCTGGCCCAGCCTGGCTCAGAGCCGAGGACCCCCTGACATGTCCTGGGCTGTCACAAGGGACCTGATGCCCTTTCCTGGCCTGTAACCTTGGGCTACTTCCATCCTGGCCTGCTATGCCACTAAGGAGACACATGGCCTGGTCTGACCCTAGGGCCCCTGGGGCCTTGCCTGCCACTAAGGGCTGCCCTGGCTTCTAGGCTGCCAAGGGCCTCCTACTGCTGTGGGCCAGCCTCGCCTAGCATGCCCAAGGAACCCACTGGTTGTTCTGCCATATGGCTACCATTTACTACGCTGCCCCTAGTAGACCAGAACCATAAGGGCCAACCTGCCACTAAGGGCACCCCTGCCATGAAGTGCGCCACTTGACTGGCCTGTCCCTGGGGAACCTTCGCCTGTTTTGGTGCTAAGAGACCCCCAGCTTGCCTCTAAGAGATCAACTGGCATAGCTTGCCCTGCGAATAAGGGCCCTCATTGAATGGCCGGGCCCATGGCCCCCTTGGCCTGCTTACTGCTGAGGGCACCCTGGCCTTGCCTGCCTGCATGTAAGAGATCCCCTGGACTGGCATGGCCTGACCTGGGGGTCTCTTACAAGCAGGCAAGTTCAGGCTGGGACAGACCTGAGGCAGGCCCAACCAGTGGGTCTCTTCTCTACACCTGGTCAGGCTCACCCATAGTGGCAGTGGGACCCTTAGCAGGCCTGGCCAGGGACCGATAGTGGTAGGCCAGGAAAGTCCAGGGGCACTGTTAGTGGCAGGACAGGCTAAGTGAGGCCAGGGTATCTCTTAGAGGCAGGCCGGGCTGAGGGTGCCCACGGGGGGCGGGTGTCTTTCTTTCTTTCT
>NW_007812740.1:0-950 GCF_000696425.1 Galeopterus variegatus | reverse complement strand
TACCTGCAGTGGAGTTCCATCCTGAAAAGAAAAGCATATGTTTTAAAGCCCTTAAAAATATTGCCACCAATGTTTCTGTAAGCAGTCAATAGTAGGTTTTGACCATGATCATCACACAATGCCAATGACAGAGAAAACATCTATTAATACGTATTTTGCACCAGGTATTAAGTTAAATGCCATCTCTGTGTTCCTTTAATCCTCACACAAACCCTATGAATTAAGTATTATTGTACCTATTTCATTTGCAAGAAAATAAGGCTTGGAAGGCTGAGTGATTTGCTAAGATCTACAGTTAGTAAGGGATGGATCTGAGATTCAAACCCCATGCCCTTTTACTTGGAATCTGCTTTCTTAGCTCTACATCAGTGGTTCTCAAATTTTATGATCTCAGGACACCTATACACTGAGGACTCCAAAGAGCTTTGGTTTATGTGTGTAATATCTATCACTATTTTCTGCATTAGAAATTAAAACTAACAAAAATTTGCATTTACTAGTTTTGTTTATTAATTAAAACAAAATTGCAAACTTGTTTATAAATTCATTTAAAAATAACAATACATTACATGTTAATATATTTTTAACAAAAATAACTATATTTTCAAAAATAAAAATATTTAAAGACTGGCATTGTTTTATATTTTTGCAAATCTCTTTAATGTCTGGCTTAATATAAGATGACTGGTTTCTTATATCTGCCTCTGCATTCAATCTCTTGCAATATGTTGTTTTGGTTGAAATATATGAAGAAAAAATCTGTCTTCACAAAGATATGTACAATTGGAAAAGGAAGAAGTATATAAAGGGCCGGCCCGGTGGCGCACTGGATAGTGCGCTGCTTGGGAAGCTCGGCGGCGCTCCCACCCGAGGGTCCGGATCCCACATGTGGACCGGTTCCCGCTCACTGGCTGAGCGAGGCGCAGGAGCAACACCGAGGGTTGCGATCC
>NW_007812739.1:0-950 GCF_000696425.1 Galeopterus variegatus | reverse complement strand
CTGAAAAAGCCTGATATGGACTTCTTTGGAAAACACAGACTGATCACTCAGTCTATGCTGAGCTTTATTAGGAAACTATAATTCTTTCCACTTGTGCCACATTAGCTGCTTTGTAAAGCAAGAACTTTGATGTTCTCACACTGCATGGTTCCTGCCAGCAACCATTATGCTGGCTCAACTGACATGAAGAAGCCCATCTGGGTTTGAGGGGCCTCGTGGTGGTGGGTAACCCTACAAGAAAACCTTCTTCCTGCCCAACTTTTGAATACACAGTTTCTAGAGTTATTTGTTACATTAATTCGTCTTCATTCGTGTCCGTTTGCATGCACTCAATTCAGGCACCTTATTTAAAAAGGTAAGGTAAAAATACCACCTCGCCTGTTCTCTTCATTTCACAGAAAACTATTTTGAAGGCCAGAGCAATCGATGATTTGTCCAAGGTAACAAACTTGTTAGTGGAAAAGCTTAGTTGAGAATTCAGGTCCCCTTCTTCTAACTCCCATAATGGTGGTTTTCTGGGTTAAATAGTTCTTAAAACTTTAGTGTTTATTATTTGCCTGCAAATGGTAAAAACAAAAATATCAGCCACTTTAATTATAGTCTGATGCAGTCCTCAAACACAGTAACTAATTACACTCATTAATTTAGCAGAAATATCTTAAGTAAAAAAATACTCTAGTCAGCAGGGGGTTTTTCCCCCCAAAATACTTACTGACTTCCAGTACTAATGAGAACAAAAAGGTTTTTACCAAACACCTCCTTAATCATTTCTGATGTCTCATTGAGATGTTTTCTTCTGAACTTTTAACAAATTACCCTGAACTTGTAAGTTCACCAAGACAGTCTTCATTTCCAGAATACACTGTCTCACCATACTAAATAATTTACACTAGAAAATAATGATAATAATGAAAATAATAACTATCTAGCTAATAATTGGCTAGATAAAT
>NW_007812738.1:0-950 GCF_000696425.1 Galeopterus variegatus | reverse complement strand
AAAAAAAAAGAACAAAAGAAAAAAACACTATAGTCTTTGGACTCAAAGTATCAAACTCAAATCTCAGCTGTGTTACTTTAAGTCAGGCACACTACTTAGTCTCACAGTCTTTGTTTGCTGTTTTATTGTCTTTCTTTGATAGTCATGACAATACTACCAACAAAATGTTTAATGTTAGCATTCATTAAGGCAATATGAGAATTAGTAAATATTTCCAAATTAATGCAGTATTATTATTCCATGGCAATTATTTGCTCTTCCAGCTTGATTGTTTTATGAGAACAAACATATTGTGGGTAATTATTAACAATGAGCTGTACAGGAAGCCAGGCAATATTCACTGTGAGCCTCCTTAAACACTAATCAAAACACAAAAGAAACTGTGGTGTGACGGGAGATTTAAAAATGGAGATAGATTTAGGTCATCTTCAAAAACATCAGTTCAATCTCAGATTTGCCTCACATTCATCATATTTGTCACTTACATAGTCTGTCTGTTTCCCATATCATTAAACACAAAATTAATGACTGATAACCCTTGTATGGCAAAGGGATAACACTGAATTTCAGGTTAAAAACCTGATATGATCTTAAACTGTGCATTAAAACTTGTGATAGTCCACATGAAATTGACACAAGCCAACTCTGATTTTTTATTATTAAGCAAAGTGTCTTGACTTGTTTTCTGGGTTGGGAAATGTAGCCTTTGACTTCTACTATGTTTAACTGAGTATGGGGAAGAACAATTATTAGGAAACATGTTCCAAGATAAGTTTTAGAGATGGAGTTGTCCTTATGGATGTCTTATGGAGTACTTAAAGTGAGATTTTATTTTTATTTATTTATTTATTTATTCATTCATTCATTCATTTATATATTTTTTCTTTTTAAAAATTTTTATTTTATTTTATCAATATACAATGTGGTTGATTTTTGTGTCCCTTTACCGA
>NW_007812737.1:0-950 GCF_000696425.1 Galeopterus variegatus | reverse complement strand
ATATATTATAAAGCAAATGTACTCCACAAGGCCTGGTTTTCCAAAGCCTTGCAGTCTCAAATATTGACCTTGTAAAGGACAGAAAATTTTCCTTAGGTTGTAAAGTCTCTTTTGTAAGATAAAGATTTGTAACACAGCAAGGTTTCTGGCTCAAAGACAGACAAATTACTGATTGAGATGTAAAGATACTGAGAAATTGCTGTGAGCAGGGAATGTTTGCTAAGATCAAACTTTTGTTGATAGGATGACTTAATTGCCTTACTGAAATGTCATCTGGTTTGTTTCACTGAAAGTTACCAGCCTATATCATTAAACCATAACCCCACCTATGTTCTCTTCCTGTAACTTCCTGGTCTGGAAAATAAATGCAGGAAAAGAACCTTGATTTGGGTTTACTTTCCCAAAGAAGGGATGCCTCTTGCTTGAGGGTTCTGGGGAAGTTAACCACTTCAGGGCTTCTCACTACTCAGAAGAGATGGGCTTTGAGTAATCCTTTGTGCCACCATCACCCAGGGGAAGTGGGGTGACAAATCCGGTAGTTCAAAGCAACATCTAATGAACAAACTTAAAAAAGAATTTAAATTGATAAAATCAAGTGTTGGCAAGAATACGGACTTAACAAATTTTATAATTGCTGAGTATGACTGTAAAGTTGATCAAGACCTTTGGAAACCTCTTTGGAAGTATAAAACCTTCCTTGGTATATACTCAATGTAAACATATTTGCCTCAAACAGACAAAAATTTTCAGAACAACACTATTTCTAATTGCCTCAAACTGAAAATAACCAATACGTGCATCAAATACAAATATTCTTGTTGTATTAATTCAACTAAATGCTATAGAGAATGAGAAAAAAAAATCCTTAACTACCCATACTCAGAACAACATCATGAAATTTCACAGCCATAAGGTTAAGCAAGAAAAAGCAAATATCAAAGTGTGTAAAT
>NW_007812736.1:0-950 GCF_000696425.1 Galeopterus variegatus | reverse complement strand
GAAAAAGATCTGCTAGACAACCAGTGTAAGAGTTTTTGTAGCATGGCTATATTAACACACATCAATATTAATATCTCTATATTAATATCAGATGAAGTAGATCTCCAGATGAAGAGTATTTCTAAAGACAAAAAGGGACATTTCATGATAAAAAGGACAACTATAGAAACATAATAATCTTAACTGTGCATGAAATTTAGTGAGCTTCAAAATACATGGAGCAAAAACATACAGTGAAAGGGCGCACAGACTCGAGCTGATAAGACGACAGGACCCAAGCTGACAGTTCACCAGAGAAGTTCCGCTTTATTCAAGGACTGCGCATATATTTATAGGGAGCTGCATTCTGGGTTTTGATAGGGGGTGGACAGGGCGGTAGCTGATTGGACAGGGCTGGGCAGGAGGTGAGCCTTGACCTGTGACTGGTTGAGGTCTGGCGCCGGTGGGCTTCTACTGCGGAGAAGAACCCGGAAGGGCGCCATATTACTAGGGAATGCTTTCCCCCTCCCCCTCCATTTGAGTGCCCACGGTATCCTTACATTCCTCCCTTTTTCCTCTGTTGTGGGAATGGGTCACTCTGATCTTTGAGCTGCTTCCTGCTGGAAGGGGGCGTAGTAGGAGCAGAGGAATTGGGAGGAGATTGGGGATTTTGTAACAGGACCCAAAAGAGGGTAAGAATAAGATAATTTTGGAGGGGGAGAACTCTACAAAGGTTCCCTGAAGCCACAGGTCAGTGATGTGTTGAGTCCAGTGTGTGTAGGAGGCCATAGGGGAGAGCATCCAGGCGTCCATGGCCAAAGCTTCCAGGAACAGGGACCATCGATGAGGCAGTCCATTTTAACAGTGGGTTAGCTGATCTGGTGAAGGGTGGGTAGGATCCTCGGTGGCTAGGAGCTGGTAATTTCTAAGTAAAAGCTGGTTAAAAGTTTGGTTAGAGATTCTTTCAAGTT
>NW_007812735.1:0-950 GCF_000696425.1 Galeopterus variegatus | reverse complement strand
TTTTTTCCTTTTTGTCTTTTTTCGTGACCGGCAACGGATCGCAACCCTCAGTGTCGCGCCCGTACCGGACCAGGACTGGCAACGGGATCGCAACCCTCAGTGTTGCTCCCGCACCTCGCTCAGCCAGTGAGCGGCCGGTCTGTATGTGGGGTCCGAACCCTCGGCGGGAGCGCTGCCGCGCTTCCCAGGTGGCGCACTGTAGCAGTGCACCACCGGGCCGGCCCTCAGGCTCCTTCTATAAGCCCTCCCCTGGAGGGAAGTTACTGGTGCTAGTTAGACCAATTTCAACTCCTGCACTGGGAAAATGAGACCACAAGGTCTGGCTTATGTAAACCCAGGGGGTGGGCATGCTCAGTAGAGAGGGGTTATAATACCCTGGCAGTTGGACATGATCAGTAAAGTGGAGTTTATGCTCTGAATGACCTTCCACTTGAAGTGCTAAAGGGCACAGAATATTCTTGGATGCATTTGGTGCATGTGATAGAATTTGACTAATGAACATGCTCCAAAAGGGGACCAACTGAGCATGTGCAAGAGTACGGTACATAACTGGGAACCACCCCCTTAATTGAATATCCTGCAGATAGCAAAATTATAAAAGCCAAATCCCAGCAGAAGGCAGGTTGTTGCTGCTCACTGTTCTGGTGCCAACCTGCACATTGCTGGCTGAAGTGTGTATGCTTTACTTTTGTGTATATGTGTGTTAAGTTTACTTTTAGAAGGTGGCTGCTCAGTCTCTTGGGCCAGCCTGCACTCTGTACTGAACTTTAAGTATGTATTTCTTGCTTTTGTGTTAAACTTGGTATGGGCCCTGCTTAGTGTCTGGAGCTCTGCTGCACTCTCTCTGTGAAATCCGTATCTCCTACTCATTATATTAAACCTGTTCTCATTTTCTTTTTTTTTTTTTTTTGTCTTTTTGTCTTTTTCTGTGTCCGGCAACGGATCGCAAC
>NW_007812734.1:0-950 GCF_000696425.1 Galeopterus variegatus | reverse complement strand
TACCCCACAAAAATGTACAAGAAAATATTAAAATATTTTGAATCAAAAAAATAAAAACACACAAAGACTTTGGGATGGTTGAGATCATCAAGAGAATGGGTACAAACAGGGGCAGAGAAGAAGAGGTGGTGTCATTAAAGAGGGTTGGAAGGAGGGACAAAGGGGGTCGAGAATGCTCTCTGAGGATCATCAGTGAACTGTGGTCTCCTGAGAGCCAATTGATGCAGTGGAGAAGATGGTTTAGCTGTCCGTGTGGCTCAAAAAGTTTAACAATTTGGTTGAATTTCATAGAAATCATAAGTGGTAAAAAGTGGATTTGAAACCAGCTCTTTTGACTTCAAATCCAGGTTGTTTCCTCCAAATACTAGAAGCCTAGACTATAAGCTATAGTTGTTATAAATGTAATAAGAGCTACACACAGGAGTTAGAAGAACTTTCTTGTCTGCAACAAGAACCTGAGACCCACGTTAGGCCATAAAGGTGCGAGCTGTCCACTGATTATTGAGAGTGAATGAACAAGTTATGATTGCTTAATATGGACACACTGGTACTTGTATCACACTTCAAAATGGTTTCTTAGTAGTGGTGTACAGATTATTCTGTTTAAAATCAACTAAGACATATTTTAAAGAATGCATTTTAAGGGCCGGCCCGGTGGCGCACTGCTACAGTGCACCGCTTGGCCGCGCTCCCGCCGAGGGTTCGGATCCCACATACAGACCGGTTCCCGCTCACTGGCTGAGCGAGGTGCGGGTGCAACACCGAGGGTTGCGATCCCGTTGCCGGTCCCGGTCCGGTACGGGCACGACACTGAGGGTTGCGATCTGTTGCCGGACACGAAAAAAGACCAAAAGGAAAAGAAAAAAAAAAGAAGAATGCATTTTAAGACGTCTTAAAGCTGGAGAAGAGCAAAATATAAAGTCACACAACAAAAGAGGTGGAAGATGCAG
>NW_007812733.1:0-950 GCF_000696425.1 Galeopterus variegatus | reverse complement strand
TAAACCCTTCTCCCTTTACGTACATGAAAAGGATGGACAAGCCCTGGGTGTGTTGGGACAGGCGTGTGGCCCCTCCTTTGCCCCAGTAGCATACCTATCCAAACAGCTGGATTCTACTGTCTAGGGCTGGGCTCCCTGCCTTCGTGCTCTGACCGCTGGACGTCTACTACAAAAAGAGGCTCATAAATTAACATTCGGTGCGCCATTAACCATACTCTCGCCTCACCATTTAAAAGACCTCCTCACCTACAAGGCTCTACACTCCCTTCCCCCATTCAGAGTCTTAGGCTTACTCTTCTCTTTCCTAGAAAATCCTGAAATTTTCTTTCTCCCATGCTCGCCCCTAAACCCTGCTACCCTTCTCCCCATACCCTATCCGCCCAACACCCCGATCCATAACTGCTTAGAAGCCCTCCAAAATTTTATTCCTTGTCACTCCTCTATCTCCGAGGGCCCCCTACCCGAGGCCGACTTCACATGGTTCACTGATGGATCTTCAGTCAGAATTGACTATGATGCAGGACATTTCACTCCTCCCTCTTCTACTAGACACCATAAATAACCCCGCTCCAACACCAGATGATAAATCTTTTCTATCTTCTCCATGATTTATTCTATTCAAATCCCCGAAGTTTAGCACTCTTCCTCCAAACTTTCTTCCCTCTAACCCTAGCCGATAAAACTCTCTTACAAGAAATCTCTCGTAATTGCTCCATCTGCCAGCGTACCATGCCCACTACCCCCTTAAAGGCCAAACTATATCCCTCACATCAAGCTAGGGGTAATATCCCCGCAGCAGACTGGCAAATTGACTTCACCCACATGCCTCCTGTTAAGCGTCAAGAATACCTCCTAGTAATAGTAGACACCTTCTCTGGGTGGATAGAGCCCTTCCCCACCATTAACAAAAAGGCCACCACTGTGGCCTCCATACTCCTCACCCAAATTAT
>NW_007812732.1:0-950 GCF_000696425.1 Galeopterus variegatus | reverse complement strand
ATCTTGAAAGGTGAAGACAGCATGTAGTTGGGTCTAGCTTTTTAATCCAATTTGTTTATCTATGTCTTTCAAGTGGGGAGTTTAACCCATTTACATTTTTAGGATATTATTCAATGGTATTTTCTTCCTCCTGGCATTTTATTTATTTTTGTTCGGATATTTTAAATAGTTTTTTGTTCCTTTCTTCTCCTTTTATTGTTTGTCTTTGTTGTTTGATTTTTTTTTTGAGGTGGTAAGATTTAGTTTCTTTCTGTTTCTCATTTGCATTTTCATTTACCAGTAGGTTTTGTTCTTTCTTGTGTATTCATGGTAGTGGTTATCTTTTTTCAGATTCCAGATGCAGGACTCCCTTGAAGATTTCTTGTAGGACTGGTAGTGTGGTGTGAACTCTTGTAGTTTTTTGTAGTCTGGGAAATTCACTATTTTTCCCTCATTTCTCAAGGATAGACTTACTGAGTAGAGTATTCTTGCCTGGCAGTTTTTTTTTTTTCTTTAGTATTTTGATAACATTACTCCATTTTCTTTTTGCCTGTAGAGTTGCAGTTGAGAAGTCCACTCTTAGTCTGGTAGGAGCTCCCTTATAAGTGACTTGATGCTTTTCTCTTGCTGCTTTTAAGATTCTTTCTTTATATTTGAGCTTTGCCAGTTTGACTATAATGTGTCCTGGAGAGGATCTTTTTTAGATTGAATCTATTTGGAGATCTTTGAGGCACTTGGAACTGAAGTTCCATGTCTCTCTCTATACCTGGAAAGTTTGCCGTTATTATTTTGTTGAATAGGTTTTCAATGTTTTTTCCTTTCTCCTCCCCTTCTGGAACACCCATGACTCAAATGTTTGTGCACCAAAGGTTGTTTGCTAGCTCTCTTAGATTTTGTTCATTTTTTAAAATTTTTCTCCTTCCTTCCTTCCTTCCTTCCTTCCTTCCTTCCTTCCTTCCTTCCTTCCTTCC
>NW_007812731.1:0-950 GCF_000696425.1 Galeopterus variegatus | reverse complement strand
GGAAAAAGGTGAAGCTGTCTCTTGATCTCCTGGAGCTGGGATACACTCTTCTCTCCCATCTGTGGACATCAGAGCTCAAGACTCTTCAGCTTTTGGATTCCAGGACTTACTCAAGGGCACCATCAGCTTCCCTGGTTTTGAGGCTTTTGGTCTTGAGCTGAGCCACGCTACCAGTATGCAGTTTATAGACGGCCTATCATGGGACTTTTCTTCATAGGTGCATGAGCTAATTCACCTAATAAATTTCTCTCATATAATTATAACATATCCTATTGATTCTGTCTCTCTAGAGAACCCTGACTAATACAATCATTGAGCAGTTATTCCCAAACTGTTTTAATTTGTTTTCTTCTGCTATAATAGAAGACTTAACACCATTTGGACACCACCAAGGCTAACTCCTTGTACCTTCCAGAGCAGTGGGTTGAGCCACACCTGGCACCACTCTAGTCATGACTGGAGTGGCTGAGAAGCACTGTACTGTAATGCACAGAGCAAAGTCCTGAAGTGACCCTGGGCAGCAGGCCCATGGAGGGCACCCTGGGTCCATCCCCCAAAACCATTCTACCTTCCTAAAGCTTTGGGCCTCTGATGAAAGGGGCAGCCTCAAAGACCTCTGAAATGCCTTTGGGTCTTTCTCCAATTGTCTTGCTGAATAGCACCTGGCTGCATTTATCATCCATGGTAACCTCTTCTGCAAACAGTCACTTGGTTTGCTCTTCTAAAGACATGTTTTCACTCTTTACATGGCTAGGCTGTGAATTTTCCAAATCCTTCCATTCTGTTTCTCTTTTAATCATAAATTTCACCTTTAAATCATATCCTTCCTCTTGCATCTCACTCATATGCCATTAAAAGTAACTACACAGAAGTCTGAATTCCTTGATGCTTTTTTTTTTTCTGGCAGACATTCTAGTTTATTTCTTTTAAGTGCTGCATTTCATGAAGTC
>NW_007812730.1:0-950 GCF_000696425.1 Galeopterus variegatus | reverse complement strand
GGCGGGAGCGCCACCACGCTCCCAAGCGGCGCACTGTAGCAGTGCGCCACCGGGCAGGCCCCTTATTTTCTGACTGCTTTTGTTTGTGTTAAAAAACCAGCTGTCAGTCTTATTGTCCTTTGAGGCTAATGCATTTTTTCCACCCATCCCCGATGTCTTTAGTTGCAAACACTTTGTCTATGATGCAAACACTATGTCTTTAGTTGCAAACACTTTGACTATGATGTTCCTTGATGTAGCTTTATTTATACTCATCATGTTTAAGATTTGCAGAGTTTATTTAGTGTGTAGATGATATCTGTCATCAGGTTTGACAATTTTTTAGTCATCATTCCTTCAGTCTTATTCTCTCCTCTAATTCTGGGGCTCCAATTATATATATGTTAGATTTTTTCAGTTTGTATTACATCTCTCTAATGCGATTTTTTTTTTTTTTTAAAGATGACCAGTAAGGGGATCTTAACCCTTGACTTGGTGTTGTCAGCACGATGCTCATCCAGTGAGCTAACTGGCCATCCCAATATGGGATCCGAACCCGTGGACTTGGTGTTATCAGCACCACACTCTCCCGAGTAAGCCACAGGCCAGCCCTCTAATGCGATTTTTTAAAGTTCATTTTTTTTCTGTTTGTGCTTCAGTTTGGGTAATTTATTTTGACTTGACTTCAAGTTTTTCAATCCTGGTGGCTGAAATTCTAAGACAGGAGAGGACATAGAAAACATGGAAATAGGATTGAAAAGTAACTTTAGAATAGAAAGATACTACCATTCCCTAGCAATTGGTATTCAAAGCAAGATTCTAACACATAATTAGCCGTTCGTGTATCTAAGCTATTTGTATGCAATGACAAAACAAGTTTCCACATACATTATTCTTCATTGCAATATAGTTATTTCCAATTCCTTTCCCCTTTCTCAAATCCCATTTGGGAATTGTTGTAGTAGAAGTAC
>NW_007812729.1:0-950 GCF_000696425.1 Galeopterus variegatus | reverse complement strand
TATTTATGCCTTAAAACAAACAAAAAGGCAGTCAGGCGGACAGCCAAACACTGTAGTGTCTAATTGCATTTAAGAAGACCATAATTTGTAAGGGCATTAATTAGTTGAGAAAGTGAGAAATAAAACTGAAAGTCCCTCAGTTCTTGTTCTTTGTACTACAGTGATGAGAGCACCCAAGGAAGAACCAGAAATCTCTGTTTTATGTTTTTTTATTTTGTTTTATTTTGTTTTTTGCCACTATGCTTAATAATCTTGTGATTTTGGGTAAGATACATATCTCTCTAAGATGTTACTTATTTGTGATTTGGAGAAAATATGAATTTTTTCATAGGGTTGTTATAAATTAAATAATGTATTTAAGGCTATGAGCGCACACAATGTTCATATATGATAGCTTTTCAATCAGTGGTAGTTTTTTCTCCCTTGTGTTATTTATATTTGACCAAGAACATTATAATTTTTATGTGTGATAAAATTCTGGAGCTACATTTCCTTTAAAAATCCACAAGATAAGCAGGTTTTATCTGTATTAAGCAAATTGTTCATTCAGATTTTCTTTTTTTACCAAATGGGTTTTAATCTACTCCTCACACAATCTTCAAATTAAAGTCAATTTAAGGTGATATGACGGCCTCAGAATTAGGAGTTAACAATTGCAAAGATAATTTGGGTCTGCAAATAAGAACTGACAGCTAATGCAAAGATTAATCTTAATGGCATGCACTCACAATATGCAATTTGAGATTAGCAGTGGAGAATTGTTCCTGAGAACTGGCATTGTGCAGTATGGGTCTTGACATGAGAATTCACATAGGCAAGCATACTCATTCAATACACTCTTTGATCCCCAAAACATTGGCATGCCTACAAACACAGAAGATCAGGGAATGTGGCTTATTTATTCAGATCAAATCATCATGTGTACAGATTGATTCCATTTAACATAGTAG
>NW_007812728.1:0-950 GCF_000696425.1 Galeopterus variegatus | reverse complement strand
CCAAGCCAGGAGAGATGACCCACTGGCACTTTATCAAGGGATAATTGAGCAGACGAGGCCACAGGGCAGAGCCAGATCTGAGAATCCCAGGATGTTGGTTGGACCTAGTAGGACTCCAGCAGGAAGATGGGGAGTGGGAGCAATGAGTGGAGAGTTAGGTGCCCCAGGGGGTTTGTATCAGCCAATCAGAGAAGGGCATGCAAATGAACTCCAGGCCAAGTTGAATGAAGTTGGCTAGTTCTAGTTAGAGTGGGGGAAGAACAGGATGGTCTTGGACAAACAAGAAAAATGAGACGAAGACCAGGTCTCCTGCCTGAGTGCACTAGTAATCATTCTTTTATGGTACTAGTTGGTAATTAAGTTTAAGTGACAAATGGCTAGAATGGTGAGAGAGGAAGAGAGAGGAGATTGAAAAAGAGAAAAAGAACAGGGAAGGAAGGAGAGAGAGAGAAAAAAAGCCAAAGGAGGTGAAATGCACTCTTCCCATTCAACCATGAAGACAGATTTGGAAGCAGGCATCACTTGTTGGTCCAGGGTTCCAAATTCATCTCCCCATCCTCCAGGACAGCACCATTTATCTGAGTCCCTGCACCCAGCTGCTGGTTTAGGCTGAATGAATGGATGAATCACCCAATAAGCCCACATTCCCATAAATCTTTTCCTCCCAGGCTGAGAATTCCTCTTCCGGCCTTCTTCAGCAGCCCAGGGAAATAGATACCACTCAAGCCCTCTGTACCTGGGGAAGGAAATTTCAAGGGCACAAGCAGGTTCTGAAAGCCCACTTTGAGTTCGGGACAAGGCAGTTGTCTTGCCCACCCCTTGGTATTTATCCACCCCCAGGAGCCATTCTCCTCTACCAAGCTGCCATTTCCATGGACATTCTCTTTCTGGTAGAACGAATGAGGAGATTGTACTTCCTTATTTGGGAGTAAAAAGAAAATGTTCCATAT
>NW_007812727.1:0-950 GCF_000696425.1 Galeopterus variegatus | reverse complement strand
TAACCAAGATATCTGTGTGCAGACATGTTTTAAAAAAGTTGTTAAAAAAAGTAAGTTTTTTAAAAAAAATCATTATGTCAATTCATTATTTAATGCTATTAATTGCCAATGTATGTGCTAAGTATTGGAGATACAGAAATGAAAAACAACTAGTTCCTGCCCTTGAAGAAACCTGGAAAAGTTTACTCCCAGTGCAAGGCAGAGTCATAACCACCACGGAGGAGGCACGCACCAAATACTTTGGGAGCACAAGAGAAGTGTGTGTGTGTGGGGGGGGTGGGGTGGGGGTGAGGGTAGAGGCAACACTGGAGCGAAAGCTGCTGATCCCAGCAGTATTTCTCTAGTCCAGGCAGCTTATTAACCAGATTGTCAATAATGTCATGGTAAATGTTTCTAATACTTTCTTAAGAGCCTCCAAGCATTTTATTGCATTTGACCCTTCATCTAATAAAGCTATCTGCCTATGCCAAGTGGTGTCAGCGTGCCACTTAACATGAGCGGCCAAGTCCATTCCAAGGTCCACGAGGGAGAGGGGCTCCTTCATGAATGCAGTCTCTCCTCCCCCATGCCTGCTCCAATTTATACCCTCCAGCAAAATTTCCATCCTCCAGCAAAATTTCCACCCAGGCCAAATCTGAGCTGTGTCCTGGAGTATGTTGTATGTTCTAGTTCCACTCCAGGCACTGACAAGTGTTTCTACTGAGGAGGCTAGATAGCATGGGCTGGGAGTGGGGACTCTCAAGTCAGCTGGTATGCCTGGGTTCACATACTGGCTCTGCCACTGTGCCCTAAGGCCCTGGTGAGCATCAGTGTTCTCATCTTTAAAATGGGGATCATGAGCATCTGCTGTGCTGACACCTTATGGTTATTGTGGATGCTTTAACAATTTTCTACTAGTAGCCCCACCATCACCAGCAATACCTAACACTTACTGACAACTTAGTTTGTGC
>NW_007812726.1:0-950 GCF_000696425.1 Galeopterus variegatus | reverse complement strand
CCTCCCCTCCCCTCCCCTCTCCCCTTCTCCTAATCCGCCCCCACCTCCGGGAGGGCTAGGATCGTTGCCAAGGAAACAGCCCCGCCTCCGTTTTCCAGAGGCACCGCCCCTACATCCCAGGGAACCCAGCCATTGGCCAGTGAGTCTCGTGCTCTCGCCGCCCCGCCTCCTCCAGCTCCGCGGGCTGCTGGGCGTTAGAGGTCGCCGGGGAATGCGGGCTCCTCTCTGGTTGGCTGGAAGCGTTCAGGCCGGTTCCACTGCCGCTGTCCGCCAGAAGTGCCTGCGGGATGAGTGGGACGGCGGTGCCAGGCGTCTCCCCTACTTTCAAAACTTTTCTCACCCCCATGTATCCTCCTGTCTTATCTTTATGAAGAATGAAAGCCAAGGGATCTGAGGACAGACACCTTCCCCCGTCCCAATCCCGGTCTCCCCGACACCCCTTCCTCCGCACTTTACTTCTTCCCACAGGTTCGAGTGGCTGACGGGCCCGTCCAGGGATCCTCCTGCAGAGAGAAGGCCTCTTTTCTCTTACCCTACCATTCCCCTCCAACTTTGCCAAAACCTGAGTTTAACTCAATCCCTGGGAGCCTTAGTCCCTGGTTCCTGGTTTTTCTCACAGGGAGGCAGGATTCCTTCCAGGTGAGGGTGATACAACAGTTGAGGAGAACTGGAGAGAGCACCATCTGGCCTTTAAGGCATCTAAGACCCTCCAGTCCTGACTTGAATGGAGGCTTGTAGAGGAAGGGAACTGAGAAACACTGCCCGAGGTGCAACTCTCAGTTGAGAAGTGACCCTAGAAAGCCAACTTAATGTCATCCTGTTCTTGTCCTTCATTTACCCTTTGTGCTGAAACGAGTTTGGTAGCTTTCTTGACAGCTAGTGAGCCAAATTCTCATGTGTGAGTGATGTAGGAGCATGGATCGTGTGTTTTCTTGTTGCGTACCAGACAA
>NW_007812725.1:0-950 GCF_000696425.1 Galeopterus variegatus | reverse complement strand
AGCAGTTATTTTCCAAAATTCCAAACAAATTAGGAAGATTAGAAACTAAAATACATCATCATGTAAGAAATAATGAATCTATGCATTAGGAATATTGTGTAAAGTTTTGCTTGCTACAGTTAAGAAAAATTCTGAAAATGGGACATAAATTATCCACAGGGGTTTAGAACAGTATAAGGAAAATATAAAAATTAGGACTCTTAGGTCTAGGGAAGAAAATATAGAAAGTATTTTCATTGAAGTTTAAGTGATGTAAATTATTACTGAAACAGCATTTGTTCAGAATTTCCCATATATTAAAAATAATGGTTAACACTTGTAGCTTAAGAGAGATGTAGGAAAAGTAATTTAATATTCAGTATTCATATATATATAACTATATATTAACTATATTAACTATATTAACATGTTATGGATTGAATTTACACTGATATCACAGAGATGAATGGGGTGAAAGTGTAAGTTTAGAAGAGTTTTAGGTTAGTTTGTGAATGGCTATCATGCCCTTCCGCAAATGGCTCTGTACTTCCACAGTCAGAGATGGAATACTGAATCTAATGCACCATGGATCTGAAGTTCTTGTATTCTAGGGCTGAAGTTCATACGTAGAGAGATTTATGGTGACTTAAGCAGGCATATAGCATGAATGTAAATGTATAGGTAGTATATGCTATGCATGATTTAATAAAAATTCCCACTTTTTAAAATACCAGCAGTACATTTTGGAATACAACAATGAATTCACTTCAAATATTGTTATTTTGCTTGGCGTTCATATTGTCATACAAACTAGATTCAAATTATATAAAGATGCACAAAGGATCATTTCAGAAATAAGCACAATACATTGTTAAGTTTGCAAGGATGAAGGACAATAAAAATTGGTGAATGGGCCGGCCCGTGGCTCACTCGGGAGAGTGTGGTGCTGATAACACCAAGTCAAGGGTTAA
>NW_007812724.1:0-950 GCF_000696425.1 Galeopterus variegatus | reverse complement strand
TTTTTTTTTTTTTTGTCTTTTTCGTGACCAGTAAGGGGATCACAACTCTTGGTGTGGTGTCGCCCACACCGCGCTCAGCCAGTGAGCGCACCGGCGATTCCTATATAGGATCCGAACCCGCGGCGGGAGCGTCGCTGCGCTCCCAGCTCCACACTCTCCCGAGTGCGCCACGAGGTCGGCCCCATTCATCTCATTATTCTAAGATAACCATCATAGGTTCCCCCTACCCCCAACAAACATTTATTTATTCAATGCTTTCTTCTATTTCTCCTCATTACCTTTCTGGTTATCTTTTCAGGATGCACACAAAGCAAGGCATGTTACTGTGGGAAACAGAAGTAACCTTAACTTTGCTGTAAAAAATTATTACAGTATTAATTTGTAAAAATTCAAACAATACAAAAATATATAAGGTTAATAAATACTAGTTCCTCTCTATCCCCTTCCCCAAATTCAACTCTATATAGTTATTAGTTTGTTGTGTCCTATTTTTCTATTTTTTGTATTTCTTTATATATATATATTTCCATGTGTATATACATGTATATATACATATTTCCCACATATATGCAGGCAGTCCTTGCTTTGAACAATTTTGATATGCACAATTTAGTGACTATGGTTTAAATACCACCAGCCCCACAACATGCCTCAAATTTCAGTTACCATGACACATTAACTGTAATTACTAGGTATAAACTTCAGTTAGCTCTTCAGTCCACAAATTACTATGTAATAACAGACATGCTCCATGATCAGTAACCAATAATGTTACTTCTTTCAAAGTCGGTCAGTGACCAGTCACACTATCCATGTTATTCAGTTCCTGCACAGACAGCAGAGCATGTAGTTGTACTGCTTGTTTCCTAGTGATGGAACCACGACATTATACAAAAATGGAGAGTCAAAAGAGGAAATTGGCCAACAAAGACAAAAAGTACAGCAAAGAA
>NW_007812723.1:0-950 GCF_000696425.1 Galeopterus variegatus | reverse complement strand
GCCTCCAGAACCATAAGTAATAAATATTGTTTCTTTATAAATTACCCGGTTTCAGGTATTTCTGTTATAAGCAACAGAAATGGACTAGTACACTTCCTCACACCAGCTGGGCAGGATTCGCCTGGTAGAAGGGGTGGCACAGGTGAGCACAGGGAAAGGCAAGGTAGTTCTTGACTTTGGGGGCCCAAAGGTGTATTAGTCTGCTAGGACTGCCATGACAAACTGCCACAGATAGGGGCAGCTTAAACAACAGAAATTTATTTTCTCACAGTTCTGGAGGCTGAAAATTTGAGATCAAGGTGTCAGCAGGATTGGCTTCTTCTGAAGTTTCTCTCCCTGGCTTGTAGATGGCCACCTTCTCCCAGTGTCTTCACATGGTCTTCCCTCTGTGTGTGTCTGTGTCCTAACCTCTTCTTTTAAGGACATCAGTCATATTGGATTAGGGTCCACCTTCATGACCTTATTTTAAGTTAATTACCTCTTTAAAGACCTTATCTCCAAATAAAGTCACATTCTGAGGTAGTGGGAGTTAGGATTTCAACATTTTGTGGGGGTTGGGGTGGGGTGGGGTGTGTGTGCACAATTCAGCTCAGAACAGAAGGCATAAAATGAAAGATTTAGAAGAAATCAAAAGTAAGAGAAGAGACTGCCAACACTCAGTCCCGGCATCCCCCAAACCAGAGATTCTTCTGGCAGGAAGAGATGGAAGAGGGAAAGTCAAGGGAAAGTTAAGAGAGCTTAGACACCCCTAGGGGCCTGCCGCTTTTATTTCCTCTGCCCTCCTTTTCTCCCTCCTTTTCCCTTTCAATCAAAACAGGTGTGGAGCACGTCCATGATTGAACATGTTGAGCAGATTCCACCCTCCAGGGAGCTGGCCCTCCACCCTGCAGTCAGTTCTTTAACCAGGAAGTGGGGGGGGGGGTGAGAAATGGTCATATTAATCCATTAAT
>NW_007812722.1:0-950 GCF_000696425.1 Galeopterus variegatus | reverse complement strand
AAACAAACAAAAATATCGTAAATTTAAAGAAAATAAAGAAGCATCTTGGAAACATAAGCGGGGAATAGAGGTTTTTAAAGAGCCAAGTAGAACTTCTGGAAATAGAAGCATAAATTAAAACACTCAATAGCTGGATTAAATAGCACATTAGATATGGTTGGAAAGAGATTAGTGAACTGGAAGGTAGATCTGAAGGTCTGCCAATAGAACTTTTTGAGATAATGGAAATGTTTTATAATTTGTTCTGTCCATTGTGGTCCACTAGCACTTGAAATGTGTCTAGTGCAACTAAGAAAATAATTTTTTTAAAAAAATTGGGATTAATTTGGCTTATTAGATAGTCTAACTAGTTGGGGCTAATATAATTATTAATAACAGGTTACTAATGTTGGCAGTAATTCAGAAAAAGTAAACAGTCAATGTTGTTTTGTTTTGTTTTGTTTTTTGGTGGCTGGCTGTTACAGGGATCAAACCTTGGTGTTATCAGATCAGTACCACACTCTAATCAACTGAGCTAACTGGTCCACTCTGACAGTCAATGTTAATAGTAATTTTGTCTGACATTTCTACTCAAATAACATCACAAGTATATATGTTGACACAATTTCTACTTCAGTAGATGAGAGAAAAATATACAACCAAAAAGGCATGGCAGTTTTACAAAGAAAGTAAACATCTGTGTGGGTGAAAAGCAACAGAAATACTTACAAAATGCTGTGTGGGTCTGTAGCCATAAGCTTGCTGTGTTCCAGATGCAGAAGCAGGCAGTGGCAGTGGAGACATTACTTCCTGTAGGATCAGAGTTCTACAAGTGCTCTTTTTGTACAGGGACCAACAGGAATCAGACTCACTGCTTAGAAGACAGGATCTGGGGAGTGAAAAAACATTGATGTCAGTCACTGCCTGGGCCACAGCTTTAAGCAAGCTGTGGGACTGTGGAATGGCAAGGA
>NW_007812721.1:0-950 GCF_000696425.1 Galeopterus variegatus | reverse complement strand
TAGGACTGATGTTTAATTCCAAAGCCCATGTTCTTTTCAAATGACCATTTCTGGAGGCTACTTGCAAAAGGAAAAGAACAAAATGAAAAGTGAATGGGGACTGAAGTGTTAAAGAAGAAAAGTGTGTTCACGGGGGTTACAAGTGGGTGTTGGAATATGTGAATGCTCTTTTGGACAAATGTTTTTAAGATTTTCCGAAGGTGCTTATTATGAGATTATCCCTAGCAGCTGAAATCTGTAACTGGAGAGAGAGAAACAAGACATTGAAGGCCTTTAAAGATGGACCACTAGTTTCAACCCACAGTTTTAGCAATAGCTACTTTCCCATTCAGTGGCCGGCACGCCTTTCGGGCCCTCAGGGATTATAGCTTCTCACACTGATGAGATGGGGGAAAATGAAAACCATTAATACAGCCAGTGAGAAGCTTAATTCTCACGTAACCTATAGCATGCTCCCTGCAAATGGGGTGATTCTCCATTCAAAACAGGCTGGAGGTAATAGAAAGCAATGACCAATGGTAGTCAGTGGGGATTATGTTGCATGTAGACCTGTGAACCTTGGAATGAGGCTAGTTTGCAAAAGGATAATAATCAGCCTGGGGTAGAGGATGGGGGTGGGGTGAAGAGGAGGGAAGGTCTCTGAGTTGGGGTTGAAGGGTGCTGGGAAATAGCAAGGAATCCCTTGGAGGAAAAAAAAAAATAGAAAAAAAGCAGAAGACAGAGGCCTGAAGATTCCCTGAATGGCAAATGATGTGAACTGGCATTTGCGAATAAAATCATAGAGCAGGGTCCAGTGCCACAGGCCACAGAGAAGATGGAGAGAAGCCCGAGTCAGAACCAGAGAACTATCCAGCCGGTATTGTGATGAAGATAGCTATGCAGAAGTATGTATTTCTACCAGAAGTTGAAGCTTGGAAATATGTGAGGCCAAAACAGAAAAAGATCTTCTG
>NW_007812720.1:0-951 GCF_000696425.1 Galeopterus variegatus | reverse complement strand
TTAATTCAATAAAATAAAATAATATAAAATAATGGTAGTACCTACGGGAAAGGCTTGCAGAGAGAAAAATGTGTAATGTGCTTAATGTAGTTCAAAGCTCATAACACTCAGGAAATATTAGCTATTCTTACTATACTGGAATCTTATTTTAGGTAAATAATCATCACACATGTCCTTCTGTTCTCCAAATATTTTCTCATTTACCATAAACTTTCCAGCTTCAAAAGAATGAAGAATCGTTTTAAGTACTTCATTAATAAAGGAAGATTAACTGCTGGCTTTAGAATTAGACTAAAAGAATGAGATGCATTCTTCAAGAGCAAATCTTCTAATTTTGAGTTACTAGATAAACTCTAAGGGCTAGCTGAAAGGAGTAGGAGGGAGGAAAAGATCTGAGTCTTCCCCTATATAAAGATGAAGTATCTTTCTCTCTTTCTTTTTAATTTATTCATTTTTTTAGCTCCCACTTATGAGTGAGTACATGTGGTATTTCTCTTTCTGTGCCTGGATTATTTCATTTAACATAATTTTCTCTAAGTTCTTCTATGAAGGGGAAATGCTTCTGGTAGTAAGATTGGGCAAAGACTTCGTGAATAAGACCCCAAAAGCACAGACAATAAAAGAAAAAAATAAACAAATAGGATTATATAAAGCTAAAAAGCTTCTGCACAGCGAAAGAAGCAATTAACAGAGTGAAAGGCAATCAACAGAATGGGAGGAAATATTTGCAAATAAGCATCTGACAAAGGACTAATGTCCAGAATATACAAAGAACTCAAACATCTTAACAGTAAAGAAAAATAATGATTAAAAAACAGGCAAAGGAGCTGAATAAGCATTTCTCAAAGGAAAATATAAGAATAGCCAACAGATACATGAAAAATGCTCAACATCACTCAGCAACCAGGATATGCAAATCAAAAAGTACATTGACGTATCATTTCACCCCAG
>NW_007812719.1:0-951 GCF_000696425.1 Galeopterus variegatus | reverse complement strand
GAGAGAGACAGGGTGCCACTAGGCTCAGAACAGAGGCCCAAGTCCTAGGAGTTAAGAGATGACTAGAAGTTCTGCAGACCAGAGCAAGGGTCGATGCATGTTTGTAGAGATTTCTGCAGATTTGAGCAGCACGGGTCCCCATTTTCCTATTCAGAATAGGAAACCTAGAAACAATGTTACATATTGAAATAAAGTGGGGAATCTACCCTGAAGAAATAATTCTACCTAGACATAAACTCTATACAAAGCTCAAAGAATTTTTCAAATATTTTATAGCAATAAACAGAAATCGTATACATTAGCATCAATCAGATCAGGGTGATGGCTGGTTCCTGTCTTTAGAGTTTGTTGCACAGAGGTGAGTCATCGCAGCATTTGTATTCCACAGAAATATGGCCATTCAGGAGCCTCATAGGAATACACGCGCTGCTACAATCTTGGTGTCCGTAGAAAATGTTACCTGGAGAAAGGCAGAGAAGAGGACAAGCGATACCCTAGAAGCCCAGGCTGCAGACACATGGGTGTGGGACTCAGCATAACCTGGACCAGTGCTCAACACATGCCACTGAGTGAGTCAGTGGATCAGTGCATCGACAAACGAATCAAGGACTATGGAGAACATGGCACAGCCCACCAGGACTCAGGCACCCTGGTAGGGATGAGTATCTGCCTCCCTGTGTTGAGGTGCCTGGGGTAGGGTCCCCTGGTGGCTCTCCTAGGACAGCTCTGGGGTTCTGTGTGTTAGGGTTCAATCCACCTCCCACACCAGAGAGGGATCACTAGACGTTGCACTATCCACCCTCGAACTTCCTCTCTCCTCACCCCTGTCCCCAGTTCCCAAAGAGGCCACCACACTCAGGCCCTACTCACTGGAATTTGAGGAGCCCAATTCCAGTCTCCCTCAGACCCAAACAGAAGATCCCTGCTTCCCTTACAGGTCACTAGCCCAAT
>NW_007812718.1:0-951 GCF_000696425.1 Galeopterus variegatus | reverse complement strand
CGGGATCGCAACCCTCGGCGCTGCACCCGCACCTCGCTCAGCCAGTGAGCGGAACCGGTCTGTATGTGGGATCGGAACCCTCAGCGGGAGCGCCGCCACACTCCCAAGCAGCGCACTGTAGCAGTGCGCCACCGGGCTGGCCCAATAATCACATGGTTTTTGTCCCTGATTTTGTTGGTGTGGTGTTATCACATTTATTGACTTTTGTATGTTGAACCATCCTTGCATCTCTAGGATGAATCCCACTTGATCATGGTGCATACTTTTTTGATGTGTTGCTCTATTTTGATTGCTAATATTTTGTTGAGGATTTTTGCATCTATGTTTATCAAGAATATTGGTCTGTAATTTTCTTCTTTTTTTTTGTTGTATCTTTGCCTGGTTTGGGTATCAGGATGATGTTGGCTTCATAGAATGATTTTGGGAGAGTGACTTCTGTTTTAGTTTTTTGGGATAGCTTGAAGAGAATTGGTATTAATTCCCCTTTAAAGGTTTGATAAAATTCAGCTGTAAAGCCATGCAGTCCTGGTCTTTTCTTTGTTGAAAGTTTGCTGATTACTGCTTCAATCTTGTTGCTTGTTATTGGTTTGTTCAGGTTTCCTGTTTCTTCTTGGTTCAGTCTGGGTTGTTTGGATGTGTCCAGAAATTTATCTATTTCCTCCAGGTTTTCATATTTGTTGGCATACAATTGTTTATAATAATCTCTTATGTTTTTTTATATTTCTGTGAAATCAGTTGTGATGTCTCCACTTTCATTTCTTTTTTTTGGTTGTTGTTGTTATTTAGGCCTTTTCTCTTCTTTTTTGTTAACCTAGCTAATGGTTTGTCTATTGTATTTATGTTAACAAAAACCCACCTTTTTACTTCATTGATCTTTTGTTTCATTTTTGGGGTTTCCTCTTTTCTGTGCAGAAGCTTTTTAATTTGATGTAGTCTCACTTGTTAATTTTT
>NW_007812717.1:0-951 GCF_000696425.1 Galeopterus variegatus | reverse complement strand
CTTAAACCATTGATAATAACAAAATATTAGAGTCATAAAATTAAATAAAATCATCTGCCTCATTTTCTATCAATTGGCATAAAAATATAGATTCCTAAACTTAGTAAAGTCGAAATCTGCTTGAGATATAAACAAAAAAATAGGATTTCTGCCTAAGCAAATTTTTTTCAGCTCTTTGAACTGGAAATGTGTAAATATTTCAAATATGCAGAATAGCCGATCAACTCACTGCGTGTATATGTCCCTGGTGTTGCTGTGATGTACGTGGGGGTGGTCTGCCCACTGATAGCTCGGCACGAGTGCAGGACATGTTGTGCAGAGGTGGTGAAGGGCTCTCTGGTTAGGTCGGTTTCTACAGGTGAGAGTCTAGTGCTTACTTCTCCTTTCATTCATGCAGCAGACTTCAAGTGCGCACATCAGACGCTGTTCTGGGCACCCGGGATGCTGCACTGAGCCACACAGATGAGGATCTCTCCCCTGTACTGCTTAGATTCTGGTGGAGAGAGACGAATAAGAAACAGTGAAATGAGGCCTGCCTGGTTAGTTCAGTCACTGGGAGTGCGGTCTTTTAACCCCAACAACAAGGGGTTCAGATCCCCATACTGGCCAGCCATGCAGAAAAAGGAAAAAAAAGAAACAGTGCAATGAATAGTCATGTTCAAATTGTGATCAGTCTACAAAAAATAGCCAGGCAAGGGGTGGGTGAGATGGGCGGGGGTTTTTTTACATAGGGTGGTCAAGGAAGACCACCTGACTAGTAGATTCTGAGATGGGAGCCACGTGGAGACTGGGGGTGGGGGCAGGGTGTCCAGGAGCACAGCAGGGGTGCAGTCCTGCAGTCAGGGTGAGCCTGATGACAGCGGTGGGGCCACTACCATGGGCTGGGCTGTGCATGGGGAACAGGAGAATCAAGAATCCTGTGCGCGCTTGGTAAGGTTGAAAAGCCTGGAG
>NW_007812716.1:0-951 GCF_000696425.1 Galeopterus variegatus | reverse complement strand
ACCCCACCTTCATCTATCAGCCATTCACAATGACTGACCTTCTGAATTGGAAACATCATATACCCTCCCTACTGAGAAGGCCCAAGCCATGTTTGATCTGGTCCAGTCCATGGTCCAGACTCACCAGCCCACATGGATAGATTGCAGGCAGCTCTTAATGACTCTCTTCAATACAAAAAAGAGATGTCATATCAACCAGGCATCTCTAAATTGGTTCCAAGACCATACCCCAGCTGGGAAGCTGAATGCCCAAATGTATGCCCAGACCCATTTTCCTGATAAGGATACACACTGAGACCCCAATACAGGTCAGGGCCTACAGATGCTGGAATGATACCAAGAGGCTCTTCTAGGAGGCTTAACGACAGGAAGGAAAAAAAGACCGACCAATATGAATAGGATTTCTGAAGTCCTGCAGAAACCAGACAAAAGCCCCATTCAGTTTTATGAGAGGCTCTATGAGGCATTCCACATCTACACACCCTTTAACCCAGAACAGCCTAAAAACCAGAGGATGGTCAATGCTGCTTTTGTGGGACAAGCACAGGGGGATATCCACTGTAAGCTCTAAAAACTGGAAGGATTTGCTGGCATGAATGTCACTCAGCTCTTAAAATTGCAACGAAGGTGTTTGTCAACTGAGACCTGCAGGCCTGCCTCAAGACAGACAAAAAAATAAATAAATAAAAAGAAGGTGGACCTCCTAATTGCTATACTGCCCAAGAAACCAGGACCTCCAAAAGGGCCCTGGGGCCGGGGCCAAAATCCAACCAGAGGGCGACCACAGGATGCACCAGTGTTCCAGACCACTTCTAAAATCCAATGAATGTGCCTTCTGTCATGAAGACGGTCCTTGAAAAAGTAAACGTCACCAATTCCAGCCAATTCCAGCCAATTCCAGCCCCCAAGAAAGAGACAAACCTTCCAAGGAGACCACAACTCAGGCAAACT
>NW_007812715.1:0-951 GCF_000696425.1 Galeopterus variegatus | reverse complement strand
AACTCATCTCCTGCTGGCCCTGCTCCTGAAGTCTCCTGTAGTCTCCTGTCTCACTCTGCACGCAGTTGCCAGGTGGCAGCCATCCCAGGCCAGCCAGGCTGGTCTCTGGCCACACCTTCTGTATTTCAGCCCAAGGCAGCTTCTGGACCTCCCTCTTCTGCCAGGTTTCCCTACTCTCTTCAGCACATTCGCCTCCCCAGTGATTTTATTTTGATTCATTTTTTAAGGAGGCTTCCTCTGTGGAGAGAGGCAAAGGTAAGATTGCTTGAGGAAGAAAGATTACCATCTCAGCAGGTTTTTTTAAGTTTTATTTTATTTTTACTTGACACATAATAATTGTACATATTTATGGGGTACTATGTGATGTTTTGATACATGTATACATTGTGAAATGATCAAATCAGGATAACGAGCACATACACTACCTCAAACAGTGATCATTTCTTTGTGGATAGAACATTCAAAATCCTCTCTTCTAGCTCTTTTGAAATATGCAATACATGAGACACAGAAAGACAAACGCCACATGATCTCACTCCTATGTGGAGTCTAAAAATGTTGGTCTCATAAAAGTAGAGAGCAGAAAAGTGACCAGAGGCAGGGCTGGGGGGTGGGAACAGTTGGTCTATGTCTCAAGATTCTGAAAGCCAAATTTTGCTGTTTACAAGAACCGTGTGGCAGGCAGGCAGGAGGGGAGCACGCAGGGCTCCACCCTGGCACCTTATGCCTCAGATGACTGGCTATGCTTCCTATGTGGAGATGTTGTGTAACATCCCTGTGGCCTCACGATCAGCCACTCAGATGGTCATGGAGGGGGGAGATGTGCTTTTTGGGACAGGAGGCAGCTGGCTGGTGTGGGGATCCAAACCCTTGATGCTGGTGTTATCAGCACCATGCTCTACCTACCAAGTGAGCTAACCCGCCAACCCCAGCGCCAGCACCCACAGGACT
>NW_007812714.1:0-951 GCF_000696425.1 Galeopterus variegatus | reverse complement strand
CAGTTTCATGGCAAGCAGTGTTTGACATTTACTTGACTAGAGACATTTAAATGCATATGGAGAAATTACCAGAAATTACAGTATTGAACTTCATTCCTAGCTCAATATGAGTTTTCCTTTTTGTCTCTTTTACCTGAAAGAGAGTATTCACTTAAATATCAAACTAACTGGGCAATATAAATTCTAGTAGTTGGAATAAGTGGAGGAAGCAGATGTTGCCTTCCTTGGTAAGTCAGAACCACGCAATATTACTGAGCCACAGAATTAATGATATACAGGCTGCATATGCTGAGGCCAACTGCTTTTATCTGGAATCTCAGACAGTGTTCAACAACTCAGCTACAGTTGCTACCCTGAAAGTTCTCTTTTTTATTAATTTTTTTCTTTGTTATTAGCATATTCATTCTTACAAATCATGATATTTCTTTATGCTCTTTACCTGAAATATACCTTCCCAAACCCACTCCCTCCCTCACCCCCATCTTGAGTATCATTAGGTTTGTTCTCTACTTCTGAAAATTCAACATATTGTTGTGGTCTTTACTTTCTTTCTTTCCTTCATTCCTTTCTTTTTCCCTCCTTCCCTCCCCTGCTCCATCCCTCCCCCCCTTCCTTCCTTCCTAGGAGCCAGTTATGAGTGAGAACATGTGGTATTTATGTATTTATGTTTTTTTGTCTGGCTTCTTTCACTGAATGTAATTTTCTCCAGATTCATCCATGTTGTTGCAAATGGCAGAATTTCATTCTTTTTTAATGGCTGAGTAGTATTCCATTGTTTGTGTGTGTGTGTATAATGTGTGTGTATGTATATATATATACACACACACATACATACATACATACCACATTTTCTTTATCCAGTTGTCTATTGATGGACACATAGGTGGTTTCATATCTTGGCTATTGTAAATACAGCTGCAATGAACATGGGAGTGCAAGTATCCCTTCAAC
>NW_007812713.1:0-951 GCF_000696425.1 Galeopterus variegatus | reverse complement strand
ACATTTTCTAGCTCTTGTAGGGGTGCCCTGAGGCTCCCCAACTAGGCTTGGATGTAGATGGTAGCATACCCCAAACTGTCCTCAATAGTGTTGTGAGTGGAGAGGAGAGTCCTCTCCAAAGAGGCCTTGTCATCATATCTTCAGTCTCACCAGCTTCTCTGGTTTTTATATTCTTGACTGGACTAAGGGATCCAAGAGTCAGGGACAGGTTCTAGCATGGCTCTTCCTTGGTAAATCTGTGCAAGATGAGTATTTGGTATATGTTATCTATCATATCAGCCTCATTGTAGAAACATTTATTTTAAGGATATTAGCCAAAGCTGTTTAGTGTTTTTTATTTTTATTTTTAGAACAAAACCTTAACAGTTGGAATCTGGATAGAAGAAGAGAGTTTTGTGATTGGTAGTTTGATGATGATATTTACAATATTTTTCTTCTGCCTATGTTTAGTCTTTTTCCTCTGAGTCCTGACAGAGGATAGAGAGCTAGGACAAGGGTGGAGGTGGGGAGTGATAATGCTGCAAATACCCAGAGTGACTGGCATTGATATCTGGTGCTGGATGCTGTATGGGAGTCAAAGACACAGAAGCTTCCTGCACTCTGGACTTTATAATGCAAAGGGAGAGATGAGACACTTACAAAGTAGAAAGGAATCAGTGACATGAAAAATAAGATAAAGTGGAAACTCAAAGGGAAGAAAGCACACTAGTGTTATGTGAATCTGCGGGTCACAGAAGATAAAAAGAAGGGGTTGACAGGTTCTTGATGCAAAACCTGACTCTTTCTGTGGGATCAGTGTTTATCTCAGCTGATAAAAGAGCCTCCCCTGAAACTCCTCTAAGCCAGCAGGCACCAACTCTGCATCTCCAGTGTCTAAACAAGGATGGGAAGGGTGCAGCAAGCATCTATTTCATGTAATGGACTGGTAAAAAGTTGAACTTGGACCACATT
>NW_007812712.1:0-951 GCF_000696425.1 Galeopterus variegatus | reverse complement strand
ATTTTCTCATAATATAAACACACAAATGGCCACTATATATATATTTATATACACACACACACATATATATAGTACTAAAAAGGTTCTGTAAACCTATAGTTCTAAAAAGGGTCTCTTTATTGCTCTCACACAATGTCTATCCTAGTTTGTATCATTTTTAGTTTTATAGGCTGTCTTACCCTCTAGCAATATAGAGAACATAAACCTTAATACTGTTCTATGAAAGTTTAAGAGAAAGAGAACTCCCCCTGCTGCTGTATATATAGTTTTCTTTCATTATAACTGATAGTAAGGGCACCAACCAGGGTGTCCTGACTGAGTTATCAACCAGCTGAGTGACTTTCAACAACACTCTTAACTCTTCCATACCTCACTTTCCTCAACCAAAGGTTGTGGATACATAGAAATCATTTTTTAATTCTTTGACAGCTGTAAATCATGACTGAGATTCAGAAAAAAAATTGTTTTGGTCTAAAAATCAGTTCCCTTTGGAATTAGGTCATAAGAAACATCTATTCTTTTTTTCAAAGCTACAGGTATATCTCAGAAGTTAGAAATTTTTTTTTGCTGGCTGGTATGGGGAACTGAACCCTTGGCCTTGGTGTTGAAAGCTGAGCTCTAAACAGCTCAGCTAATCCGTCAGCCCAGAAGTTAGAGATTTAAATGCTATTATTGTACTTCCATATGTTATGTAAATTTGCATGTGTGTAATAATAAATACTAACAAGATGAAAAAATAACTCTTAGCTATAAGATACTAAAGAGCTTAAAGAAAATGAGGGGTAATTGTTGCCAAAATATATTGCAAGCAATTTCAGTTTCTTTTATCTAGTCATGTTCTTATTAAGTTACTTCAGGGGACACCAAGCTGCTAATCTTATATCAAAAATATACCTAAAACTGTTGTTAATATTAACAAATCTGTGATAAAATTCACAAGTCTGCAGCCAC
>NW_007812711.1:0-951 GCF_000696425.1 Galeopterus variegatus | reverse complement strand
AAAAAAAAAAAAATTATTTTTTGTACAGATCAATAAGACAAATGAAATGACAAGACTCATCAATAGCCATGGCAAAATCTGTTTTCCACATTACTTCCTACATAATTAACCCTGACAAGGAAAAAAAAAGTAAACAACACACACAGACACACATGCATGCATGCGCACACACACACACACCTCTGCCAAAAGGAAGTGGAGAAGAATCTGCTATCACACATTATCTCTTTGCATGTTTCTACAAATAATTCTTTTGCATTACCTTTCACTACTTTTCCTGGAATATCCAATGGCAACAACAAAGCAATGAGGATTGGTTTAAAGTTTGCAAACACTGTAATTCTATCATTAGCTTATAAATATTTTTATTTTCTGGAAAATGATAATCTATAAAGCTAAGATTTAAAACAGCCCATAGAAGAGAGGGAAAAATAAAAGACAGAAAATAGAAATCTAAGTGCCAAAAGGAAAGCTGTGGTCAAAGCATATTCAAAGCTTACTTTTAACCATAAGATTTATGTATATCTCTTCTCTCACCACTCCCCACCACCAAGGGAAGATGGATATCAAAACTTACTCTTCAGGAAGATAAAGTAATTCACAAGTTAAAGGTATAATTACACTAACAATATTATTTCTATTAACACTCTTTTTATGGATATCATCAAATAATACCATTCAAAGAACAGCCAGCAGATAATGGTCATCATTGTCATTTTAAATTCAGAGATCTGAAAGAAACCAGGTGAAACAAAGAAAAACACAAGGAGAACTGGGTCACATGTCTCCTGTTTATGAACCAAGGTATATGTTACAAGGAATGCGGCCTTTTAATGCATTGCCTTTTATCTAGGGTGAAGTATTCATCCAATACCACAATCTTAACATTTGTAGCTTTGAAACCTTCCTTCTGTTAAGCACATTGTAACATTCTTAAATACAGAACATGTC
>NW_007812710.1:0-951 GCF_000696425.1 Galeopterus variegatus | reverse complement strand
TCAGTGTTTCTTGGCCGGGAGGTGGTTTGGGGTTTCCTGGTGTCTCCTGTATAGGCCATTTGGCCATTTAGATTGTCTACCAACCATCCCCTCCTCCTGACAGCAAAGCAGGAAGAAAGTGGCTTTCTGACAGTATAAACTTCTCCCCCACCCCCTTGGTGCAAGAATTCCCTCATCAGTTAAATAGAGAATCAGCTCACCCTGTGAATTCTAATGAGGCAGCCTGCTCAGCTGTCACCAGTCCTACCTGCTGAAGAAGACATCCAGCAAGGAAGAAGATTGCAGTTTTACCTTCCCATACCGAGGGGCATGAATGTCAGAACAGCTTCCATTATGGCTTGGCTCACTGGCAAACCCAGCAGCAAGGAGCACAGGAGCAAGTTACCCTTGGTCAAGGATTCCCGCAAAACACAGCTGGCATAGAATGGCAACTTTAGGAAATCGATTAAGATTAATCCTGATTAATCTGGTGAAAAATCTGGATTTAAAAATATAGATATATACAAGCACCCTTTGGATGCCAGCTCTGAACTGAAATAAGAGACAGTTCAACCTTAGTCTCAAGGGCACCCAGCTGAAGATTTGTTTTGCTAGTAGTTGAAAAAGCAGGGAATCCATTTACAAAGACGATGATGAGAAATCTAGGAACCAGGCTGGAAGCAAAGTGGCAGGGGTCCTAGACTGATCTTGGCCACTGCTTTTGTGACTTAGAAAAGACAAGCAAACACCAGGACTATGCTTCTGAAACAAGGGAAGGCAGTGGGATGTCAGTGGGGCATGAACCACAGGGACAAGCAGAGCATATCCTGCAAAAGCGTTGATCTTGATAAGAATTTCTTTAAATACTATTTCTTTTTAATCTGGAAACTGTTTCCAATTTTTAAATCAATTTTGGGAGATATAAAACAAAGTTTTCTATCCATTGACAAACCTCTCCCCATCAGTTCTAGT
>NW_007812709.1:0-951 GCF_000696425.1 Galeopterus variegatus | reverse complement strand
GGGCGCGACACTGAGGGTTGCGATCCATTGCCGGACACGAAAAAAAAAAAAAAAAGAAATAGATTGGGCTTACTGACATCCTCAAATGGTGATCAATTGAGTTTAAGTATCATTATGAATTCATGTATTTAAACATAATTGATATGTTTCAATCAATTGCAGTGATTATCCTCATTGATGTTCAAAATGTCCTGTATTTGGGAGCCTCTTCTTGTTGCCTCTGAGTCATTTTCACATGTCCCACTGTTTGTTTTCTATAGATCCCTTGTTCTGTGGTACATTTGCAGCAATAGATATGGACAGTTAGAAAGCCTGTGAACAGACAGAAATTCCACATGGTTGACAGGTGGCTATGGAGAGTTCAGTGTGAGCAGCTGCTTGTAGAAAAGTTGTATTCAGGGGCAGAGAGGTCCAGACCCAAGGGTAACTCCCCCACCCATAGTGGGACCACATGGGGGTGATATGAAAAGGCCAAGCACATGGGTCAGGAGGGAAAGGGGGTGGAGAGACACTGAAATAATAACAGTGTACCAGAAGCTAGTCCAAGTAGTAGACAAGTATTACTTTGTTTTAACATATTTTATCCTCACAATGACAGCTTGGGACAGGTACTATTCCTATCCTCCATTGTGCAGATTAGGAAACTGAAGCACAGAGAAGTTACGTAACTTTCCCAAGGCCACACAGCCCATAGCAATCGAATCAGGAATTGAACTCAGGCACTTCCCCCAAAATTGGAAAAGAAGACAAATATATTTGTTAAGGAGTCCATGGAAGGGGGTTCCAGAACCTGCCAGTAACCTGGTTAATACCATGAAACGCTTAGTCAACATTCCAGTGTGAATTTTACTTCCAACTGGCCTTAGGGTGCCCAAGGTAAGTAAACCCAGCTAGTTATTACTTCATTCCCCCTCGCCTTCATTCCCAAGAGCTCCCCTCCTTCTCTGTGCC
>NW_007812708.1:0-951 GCF_000696425.1 Galeopterus variegatus | reverse complement strand
CCCCGGAGCCTCTAATCCGCTTTACTCTTCCCCTTCCTCCCTCTCTCCCTGCTTGCTCAGCCTCCTGGAGCTTTCGCCTATGGCTTGTTTTGCTTTGTTCTCTGAGATAAACTTTTCTTTTGGATGAAATAGATTTGCAGAAATGTTGGAGATTGTTCTGAAAGTAACCCGTGGTCATCTTCCACTGTACATTGGTCAAGACTAAGACACAAACACTGCTACAGCAGTTAACTAACTCCAGATTTCACTAGCTTTCTCCACTAATGTTATTCTGTCCCCTCCAGGGTCCCATGCAATAGACAACCTTGCTTTCAGGTGCAGCTCACTTTTCAGAGAGTAGATTCAAGACCCTGACCCGTTGTGCCCCATGTGACTGCTGGGCGTGTAGATGCCACACCCTTGGGTTGTGCTGTCAGTAGCCCCTCAAATGCCTGCAGCTCTGAAGATGGCTGGGGCCTTCTTGGACGTTCTCCCCACGGACCCCTGACTCTGGCCTTCCCCCGCCCCCTTAGTGGACTCCTGGCTCCTCCTCTCCTGGTTGCCTTACTCTCTGATTCCAGGATCAGTCTTTAGCCACTGAGTATAAACCACAGGCCTTGGCACAGCAGCACATGCGGCCGAGATGTGCAGATGCGATCTTCCCTGACGAATTACCTAGAATTATGGGTGGGTGGTAGGGACCGAAGCCTCTTTGAGAGTCCCATTTCTCACACTCTGTCAGTGACTGTGGCCCTCTCAGACACCCCAGGGTGCCTGGAACAACACTGTGAAGCACCTGTCCTGGCACCTCTGTGCTGGCTATGGCTCCCTGATGCCCAGGCCCACATGCTCCCCAAGCCCCCCAGCAGAAGCATGGCATAGGAGACCACGTGAGACTCCCAGGAGACCCCCTGACACTCATGCCAGGTAGCACCTGGACACGGGCAAGGTGAGTTCTGTCCCCCACAAGAC
>NW_007812707.1:0-951 GCF_000696425.1 Galeopterus variegatus | reverse complement strand
ATATGTCTTCCACGAGTTAACAGGAGGCTCTTCTCATCATAATCACACAAAGACCCACGCCAACAAAGCAACTATTACGCTAAACATTTCTGGTTGCAGTACCAAAAGGCAAAAATCTTAGAAAGATCTGAAAATGGCAATAAAAGGTATTCAGTAAACAGTTATTGAATGAATTAATAAATTCACATTGTATGCATTTCCATTTTTTTCAACTTTTCCTTTGTTTCCTCTAGAAACATTTAACTTTTTTTCTTTATATGGATCTTGACATCTCTTGTTGAATTTTTTCCTATATTTTATCTTTTGATGTTCTTGTAAATGAGGTTTTTATTCCTATGGTGTCTTCTACCCATTCCTTTTGGTATATATGAAGGGTGTTACTTTCTGCATATTAATTTTGTACTTAGAAACTTCATTGAATTATTGTATCATTGTAACAAATATTGTAGCATTGGATCTTTCAGGTATACAGTTTTTTTTTTTTTTTTGTCTTTTTACGTGTCCGGCAATGGATCGCAACCCTCAGTGTCGCACCCGTACCGGACCGGGACCGGCAACGGGATCGCAACCCTCGGTGTTGCTCCCACACCTCTCTCAGCCAGTGAGCAGTAACCCGTCTGTATGTGGGATCCGAACCTTCGGCGGGAACACCACCGCACTCCCAAGCGGCGCACTGTAGCAGTGCGCCACCGGGCCGGCCCAGGTATACAATTTTTAAATTGAAAATATGATAATATATTTGTCCATTTCTGTTGCTTATAACAAAGTACATGGAATTGGGTATCTTTTAAAGAAAATGAAATGTAGTGATTACAGTTTCTAATGTGCTGCTTGACTCTGTTGGTTAACATTGAATTTAGAAGTTTTGCATGGTGAGAAATATAATATTCTGTGTGTGTGTGGTCTTTTGTCAGGTTTTAGGCTCAATATTATGCTCCTTTGCAGAAATAA
>NW_007812706.1:0-951 GCF_000696425.1 Galeopterus variegatus | reverse complement strand
AAATGATCTCATCTCCTTCCTCCTCTTAACCACCTTTGGTAGCTGCTTCTCTCTGTCCCCATGGCTTCTCTTGGCCTTGGCTCTTGCTCTTTACTTTTTTCTTCCTTCATAGATCTAGATGAAATTTAGATAAAATTAAGAGACAGAAGTGATCTAGAAACATCCATGCAGACCACCTGTTATCTGACAGTAGGAGGCCCAGAGAACCCAGTGGTTCAATAATAAAAATAACTGAGTGTTATGTCAATTGATATCTGTACCTTCTTAAAATATGCCAGGCACTTTAGAAGGAGCGTTGATTTTGAATCAGATCGTCTCGGGTTCAAATCACAGCTCAGTTACTTACAGTTAGTGACTTTGGATTAGTTACTTATCTTCTCTCATCTCAGATTCATCACCTATAAGCCAGTGATAATAATAACTAATTTTCAGGATTGTTGTAAGGATACAGTTGTAAAAGTTACTGTAGCTACCGCTTCCTGAGCCCTTTCCACATGTCCAACAACCTGCTAAGAGATAGATCTCTTAAATTAAATCATCGAATGCCCTCAAATACCCTGAAAGTCACTGTTATTGCCCTCATTAGCTAGGAGGTGGAAGATTGGGATTAGAACTCAGATCTGTAAGATTCAAAAGCCCATGTTCTTAACCGTAACATGATATTGCCTTGAAAACAGAGACAGTACCTGCCCAGCACAGTGCTGTATAACCCAGAAGTTACTGGGTTTTGCTGTATCACTATTGTTGTTATTGATCTAGTCATAGCCTGTCCAAGGACATGAGTTCTGACATTCTACATAACAATTCTCTTCATCTTCTATTTCTGTGACTCTTCACCTGTCATTATTTTCTAGCTTCTCAGTCATCAGCCGGAAAAAAAAATCCTTTCGTTCTGGTTGATGAACCAAACTAGGCTTGCAATGTCAGGTGCGAGTTTCAGTTCTTCAATGC
>NW_007812705.1:0-951 GCF_000696425.1 Galeopterus variegatus | reverse complement strand
AAAGCTCTCCCTGTGTCTCATATTCTGGCTTCTCAAAAAGTTTTTGACATCCATCTTCAATCCCTCTCCCTATGACCTGTGCTCTTTCTTTCCTGCATCTGACTGGCCATCGGGTGTGAGGGGAGGCCATGGAGAGCAGAAGCCAGGATCTGAGCAGTGGAGGGTGCTGTAGACTGGATGCCACTGCTCCCCACCCAATTTCAGTGAAGCTTAAGTCCCCACTGTCACTGCTGAGGGTGGGAGTCCTATTGTGGTAATTGAAAGGTGGGACCTTGAAAGAGGTGATGTGAAAGAGGTGATTAGAGTGTAGGACCGTGCAGTAGTGCATTGCTTAATAATGGTGGTCAGGGTCATGGTTCTGAGGGCGTAAAAAGAAGAACACATGAGAGGTCAGTCTCTGCTCTGCCGTTTTCTGCCATGTGAGACCCCTGGGTCCCTGTTGCCACCACAAGATGTGATCCCTGGATTTTGGACTTCCCAGCCTCTGAAACTGTAAGCAATAAATTTCATTTTCTTTATAAGTTACTGAGTTCCACGTATTTTATTTTAAACAACAGAAACAGACTAATTCAGAGAATTGGTACCAGAGAAATGGGATGTTGCTTATAACAAACACTTGAAAATGTGGACCTGGCTTCAGAACTGGGTATTGAGGAGAGACTACAAGAATGTGAAGTAGCAGGCTAGAAAAGCCTAGCTGCTAGCGAAAGTTCAGAAGACAAGAAAACCAGGGAAAGTTTAGAATGTCTTAGAGCCCGGTTACGTGGTGGTGAGCAGAATGCTTATGGAAATACAGACAGTGAAGGCCTTTCTGCGAAAAACCTCAGATGTAAACGAGAAGGGATTTATTGGAAACTGGGGCAAAGATCACCCTTGGTACGAACTGGGGAGGACTTGGCTGCATTCTGTTCATGCCCCAAAGTTTTATGGAATGTGGCACTTCAGTGTGCT
>NW_007812704.1:0-951 GCF_000696425.1 Galeopterus variegatus | reverse complement strand
TCAAGGGTTAAGATCCCCTTACCGGTCATTTTTTTAAAAAAAAAAAAAAAAAAAAAAAGATAAACCACTAAATTTTGAGGGAATTTGTTACACAGCAATAGAAAACTGGGTACAGAGAGAGGTGTAGGACATCCCATGTGGCTCCCCAGGCCCTTTTCTCCTGCATAAGATCTAGTTTCTAATCCAGAGTAAAAAGATGTAGTCTCTAAGTAACCACTCGTCTTACACAGCAGGGAATGTTTATGTTATGAAATGTCTTCATTTTCTAGCACGATTTCTACTGAACTTATGTGACATTTTCAATTTATATGTGCCTCATATATTCATAGATTCTAGAATTGTTTACCATAAGCAATCTGAAACCAGGGACGTCCTTCTAAGAGCATTCCATAAATAAGGACTTTCCTTCTGGAAATGTTGTAAACTATCTATCAAGAGGTCTGTTACCAGCATAATTACAAAGAGATTAGATCAGGCCACTCGCCCTCTTTCCCCTAGGAATCCCTCTATTAATGGAAGAAAATGAATCACAGGCCTGCTGCTGTTTGATCTCCTTCCTCCTCACCTCCTCGTTCATTCTACTTTCAGCAATTTCTCCCCTGATAGGGGCAAGGTAGCTACTATGAGCTCCAGTCCCATAATCTATCATCTTAGCACCCCAGCCAGGAAAGAGGATGCCTTTCTCTTACTTTTTAAGAAAAAGTCACAGTGTAGCTCTGATGGGTTCCGACTGTCCAGGCCCATCTTTGGAACTACCAGTGAATCAGTCCCACTTAAACTACGTGGATCAAGCAAAATCAGGATGTTGTTATAAGAGGAAGGAAGAATAAATGCTGAAAATGAAAAAATAAAAATAATAGATGATATATTTATCTTTTTCTAAAATGGTGCCACTTCAGTCTATTCTTCATCAGGAAAGAGGTTTCTAAAATGCAAGTCCAAATATTCTAT
>NW_007812703.1:0-951 GCF_000696425.1 Galeopterus variegatus | reverse complement strand
ATGGTGGTGATGATTAATTGCACGGCATTAAGAATGAATTTGATAACACTGAACTGTACACCTAAAAATGGTTAATTTTATGTTATGTGTATTTTACAATGAAAAAATTGCAAAAGGAAATTTTTAAAAAAACAGAAAAGAATAAAGACTTTCTCAGACAAACTGAAGTTGAGGTAATTTGCTGCCAGTTGCCCTCCCTGCCAGAAATATTAAAAGAAGTTCTTCAGAGAGAAAGAAATTGATATAAGTCAGAAACTTGGGTCTACATAAAGAAAGGAAAAGCATTAGAGAATAAATAAGGGAATGAAAAAATTTTTTAAAATCTTGAAAAATCTAGTATTTTCTTTTATAAATTGATTTAATAGATAAGAATTTCTTCAAAATAATACTAGCAACAATGTACTTGGTGATTATAGCTTACATAATGAACGACAGCAATAACTTAAGCAACACGTGGGAGGAATTAGGAATACTTTGTTATTACAAGGAACTTGCGCTATCTGTGAAGCGCTAGAGTGGCTTTGAAAGTGGACTTTTATGCGTGAAATTGTATATTGCAAACTTTAGGGCAACCACTAAAGAAAAGTTTAAATAAGAATAATTGATAGGCTAAGAAAGGAAAGAAAATGGAATCATACAAAATGCTCAAAATGACGAAAGGCAGAAAAAGAGTGGAAGACAAAAATAAGAGCAAAAAACAAGAATAACAAATAGAAGAGTAACAAATATGGTAGATATTAACCCAACTAAATCAAAAACACTTTAAATGTCGATAGTCTAAATACATCAATTTAAGAGCAGAGACAGAGTGGATCCCAAAACAAAACCCAACTGTAGGAGTATGTTACTTACAGGAATCCCCAACATAGATTTAAAGACAAAGAAATATAGATTACAAGTAAAGAGATATAGTAAGATATATCATGCTAACATTAGTTCTTCCTTTTTTTT
>NW_007812702.1:0-951 GCF_000696425.1 Galeopterus variegatus | reverse complement strand
AAAAAAAAAATGAATGAATGACATGAATAAAATGTCAGAGTTTGGAATTTGACGTCCTGTAGGAATAGCACCTATTAAAGAAATAATGTCTTGAAAAGATGTTTAGCATAGGCTACCTTCAACTTTCTTTCTATGATGAGTAACCTTATTGGGCTGATAAATTAGACTTCATCATTCAAGCATCAAAGAGTGGTACTCAAAATCTTAATATTGGTGGGCAAATTAGCAAAACATAAGGTAGCAAGTATAAGAATAGACAAAGATTAAGTATACCCACAAAACTTATTCTTTTTGAAATTTTTTTAAAAAAGAAAAGTTATATTTTAATTCCTTACTCCTCACTTTAACAAGACACAAATTCAAAGAAGATTTTTTAAAAAGAGAGAATGACTGTTCTATTCAAGTTTAGCCCCATTGCCTTTGTCTGTTATTTACATGTGTGTATATTCCCTTGTCTGACAATTTAAAATATTTTGTATTTAAAAAAAATAAAATACCTCTCCCCTCTACTGTAGCAAACAGAGAAAGGAAGTTTGGCAAAGGCTTATTAGTACTTAAAATCGTGTCGGTAGGATTCTCCATTCTCATTTAGTGAACTTACATAAGTACATACTTATTTGTTAGATTTGACATTATATAATTTTGCATATTATACTGACTTTACAGACTGCCTTTTGGGTAGATACAATCTTCACTAAACTAATTCAAGACTAGGCAAAGTATTATTATAGATAATTTTACAATTCCTCCAATATTAAATGGTTATTTTAAGAAACTGAGAAAAATTAAATTTGTCAGAATACATGTAACGAAGAATATGGTGATAAAGAAACTAAACAAGAAAAAAGATGAGATTTAAAATGTTACACGTACATGCTCATCTTTTGGGGGGGGGGTTAATCAATATAAACCCAGCTCCACCACTGTTTTTCCTAACTATACATCCATTTC
>NW_007812701.1:0-951 GCF_000696425.1 Galeopterus variegatus | reverse complement strand
GGTTGCGATCCCGTTACCGGTCAGTAAAAAAGACAAAAAGGAAAAAAAAAAAAAACAAAGACTCAGCTTAGGTCCTCTAAAGAGTCATTCCTGATATTCCTGAGGCAGAGTTTTGCTCTCTGGAATCTTACACATTTGTGACTAGAGCCTTTAAGCCATTTGAAAGAGATGTGTCTGCAGCAGATCACTGCAATCAATCTGATGAGAGTATTTTGAAAGCAATATCTGCTTCTTACTCATATAACTTTTTCAGAATCTGTCACATAGTAGGGATTGGTATTTTAATGAATGAATGAAGGACAGAATGAATGGGTGGGCTTGAGTCCTTTCTCTCCTGGTCCTGGCAAGCTAAAATGCATGTATTATCTTCCTCCTTTTACTTATGTGCGTGGGGGCGGCTACATATTCCAATAGTAATGAGTTTGGCCCCTGTCCATTCTGTCATTAATATAAAGCAGGCCTCCTGCCAAACCTTGCTTTAATCTTAAAAATCTCTGTCTTCAGAATAAACTTTTGCCCTCTCTCCTTGCCAGAAAAACTTCAAACATTTTGCTTTTATTTTGAGGAAGACTTGCTCTATTATTTTTTTGAATCTATAAAGATTTAAATACTCCCAGGATCTTATTAAAAATCAGATCATAAACATTAAAGGGGATTTGATTACAAAATCATCCCCAAATAAACACCAAAATACTGCTTAGTGCAGTTATCCTAGTTAGGTATCAGAAATTGAGATTTTGTTAGAAACACAACAGATTGATACCTGAACTGTGCCTAATGGCCTGAAAAATGCAGTGGAATGACAGAATTACTTAGTATGCTGCATATATTAAATGAGGAAAAGTTGCACATCTCCAAACTACATTTTTTAAATCATTTTTGATTAATTTAAACTATACTTAGAACTGTACAAAGTGTTGCCTTCATTTCTTTCATTGAAGCATTTACACG